>NW_026867472.1:639262-646762 GCF_020745735.1 Hemiscyllium ocellatum | reverse complement strand
GGGGGAACCAGGACGCTTGCGTCTCCCGCCTTCATTTTCGACACAAGCGCCTGAGGAGGGACACCACCCCTCCCCTTGTGTCAAGAGACCTCCGCACTGGCCTCTGACTGATTCTTAGAACGGACGGAAAGAGTCGGGCAAGCCTGTCAAAGCTTTGAGCGAATGTCAAAAGCTTTAGACTGCCGCGAACCCTCCGGCTTGCACTGAGACACGAGGTCGATGTGCTAAGCACCCCGGGGCCCCTTTCGCCTGCAGGTCCCGAGCCGCCAACATGTTCTTAGTATCGTGTTCCCCAAACCTGGGTGACGGGCACCACAGGGCGGCAGAGCCATCGCACTTGCCGGGTGGCAGAGGAAGGACCGGACTATGTACCATAGCGGCCAACCACTCCCAGAGCCGGTCGTGCGGGGCTCGAGGTCTGCTCTCAACGTCACATGCTTCTGTGAGTGCTCAGGCAAGGGTCAGACCACATCCTTCCTGGCAGCACCCAAAGCAACCAGGCCGCTCGTGTCTCTCGCCTTCATTTTTCGACACAAGCGCCTGAGGAGGGACGCCACCCCTCCCCTTGCGTCAAGAGACCTCCCCACCGGCCTCTGACTGATTCTTAGAACGGACGGAAAGAGTCGGGCAAGCCTGTCAAAGATTTGAGCGTATGTCAAAAGCTTTAGACTTCCGCGAACTCTCTGGCTTGCACTGAGACCCGAGGTCGATGTGCTCAGCACCACGGGGCCCCTTTCGCCTGCAGGTCCCGAGCCGCCAACATGTTCTTAGTATCGTGTTCCCCAAACCTGGGTGACGGGCACCACAGGGCGACAGAGCCATCGCACTTGCCGGGTGGCAGAGGAAGGACCGGACTATGTACAATAGCGGCCAACGACTCCCAGAGCCGGTTGTGCGGGGCTCGAGGTCTGCTCTCAACATCACATGCTTTTGGATGTGCTCAGGCAAGGGTCAGACCACATCCTTCCTGGCAGCACCCAAAGCAACCAGGCCGCTCGCGTCTCTCGCCTTCATTTTTCGACACAAGCGCCTGAGGAGGGACGCCACCCCTCCCCTTTGCGTCAAGAGACCTCCCCACCGGCCTCTGACTGATTCTTAGAACGGACGGAAAGAGTCGGGCAAGCCTGTCAAAGCTTTGAGCGAATGTCAAAAGCTTTAGACTTCCGCGAACTCTCCGGCTTGCACTGAGACGCGAGGTCGATGTGCTAAGCACCACGGGGCCCCTTTCGCCTGCAGGTCCCGAGCCGCCAACATGTTCTTAGTATCGTGTTCTCCAATCCTGGGTGACGGGCACCGCAGGGAGGCAGAGCCATCGCACTTGCCGGGTGGCAGAGGAAGGACCGGACTATGTACAATAGCGGCCAACGACTCCCAGAGCCGGTTGTGCGGCGTCTGCTCTCAGCCTAAGAGGCTTCTGGGAGTGCTCAGGCAAGGGTCAGCCTGCACCCTTGCTGGCAGCACCCAGGGGAACCAGGACGCTTGCATCTCTCGCCTTCATTTTCGACACAAGCGCCTGAGGAGGGACGCCACCCCTCCCCTTGCGTCAAGAGACCTCCCCACCAGCCTCTGACTGATTCTTAGAACGGACGGAAAGAGTCGGGCAAGCCTGTCAAAGCTTTGAGCGAATGTCAAAAGCTTTAGACTTCCGCGAACTCTCCGGCTTGCACTGAGACGCGAGGTCGATGTGCTAAGCACCACGGGGCCCCTTTCGCCTGCAGGTCCCGAGCCGCCAACATGTTCTTAGTATCGTGTTCTCCAAACCTGGGTGACGGGCACCGCAGGGAGGCAGAGCCATCGCACTTGCCGGGTGGCAGAGGAAGGACCGGACTATGTACAATAGCGGCCAACGACTCCCAGAGCCGGTAGTGCGGCGTCTGCTCTCAGCCTAAGAGGCTTCTGGGAGTGCTCAGGCAAGGGTCAGCCTGCACCCTTGCTGGCAGCACCCAGGGGAACCAGGACGCTTGCATCTCTCGCCTTCATTTTCGACACAAACGCCTGAGGAGGGAAGCCAACCCTCCGTGTGTCAAGAGACCGTCCCCGCCCCGGCCTCCGACTGATTCTTAGAACGGACGGAAAGAGTCAGGCAAGCCTGTTAAGACTTCCGCGAACTCTCCGGCTTGCACTGAGACGCGAGGTCGATGTGCTCAGCACCACGGGGCCCCTTTCGCCTGCAGGTCCCGAGCCGCCAACATGTTCTAAGTATCGTGTTCTCCAAACCTGGGTGACGGGCACCGCAGGGAGGCAGAGCCATCGCACTTGCCGGGTGGCAGAGGAAGGACCGGACTATGTACAATAGCGGCCAACGACTCCCAGAGCCGGTAGTGCGGCGCCTGCTCTCAGCCTAAGAGGCTTTTGGGAGTGCTCAGGCAAGGGTCAGCCTGCACCCTTGCTGGCAGCACCCAGGGGAACCAGGACGCTTGCATCTCTCGCCTTCATTTTCGACACAAACGCCTGAGGAGGGAAGCCAACCCTCCGTGTGTCAAGAGACCGTCCCCGCCCCGGCCTCCGACTGATTCTTAGAACGGACGGAAAGAGTCAGGCAAGCCTGTTAAGACTTCCGCGAACTCTCCGGCTTGCACTGAGACGCGAGGTCGATGTGCTCAGCACCACGGGGCCCCCTTCGCCTGCAGGTCCCGAGCCGCCAACATGTTCTAAGTATCGTGTTCCCCAAACCTGGGTGACGAGCACCGCAGGGAGGCAGAGCCATCGCACTTGCCGGGTGGCAGAGGAAGGACCGGACTATGTACAATAGCGGCCAACGACTCCCAGAGCCGGTAGTGCGGCGCCTGCTCTCAGCTTAAGAGGCTTTTGGGAGTGCTCAGGCAAGGGTCAGCCTGCACCCTTGCTGGCAGCACCCAGGGGAACCAGGACGCTTGCATCTCTCGCCTTCATTTTCGACACAAACACCTGAGGAGGGAAGCCAACCCTCCGTGTGTCAAGAGACCGTCCCCGCCCCGGCCTCCGACTGATTCTTAGAACGGACGGAAAGAGTCAGGCAAGCCTGTCAAAGAATTGAGCAGATGTCAAAATCTTTTAAGACTTCCGCGAACTCTCCGGCTTGCACTGAGACCCGAGGTCGATGTGCTCAGCACCACGGGGCCCCTTTCGCCTGCAGGTCCCGAGCCGCCAACATGTTCTAAGTATCGTGTTCCCCAAACCTGGGTGACGAGCACCGCAGGGCGGCAGAGCCATCGCACTTGCCGGGTGGCAGAGGAAGGACCGGACTATGTACAATAGCGGCCAACCACTCCCAGAGCCGGTAGTGCGGCGTGCGAGGTCTGCTCTCAGCGGAAGAGGGTTTTGGGAATGCTCAGGCAAGGGCCAGCCTGCACCCTTCCTGGCCGCTCCCACGGGAACCAGGCTACTTGCAATCCTTTCCCCCAATAGCAAGTGCCTTTTGGAGGGACGGCCGGAGTCAACGTGGGGTTTGCCCGCCCTCCAAAGTGTCAAGAGACCGCCGCACAGGCCTCTGACTGATTCTTAGAACAGGCAGCAAGAGTTGGGTAAGTCTGTCGAAAATTTGACAAAGTGTCAAAAATTAGACTTCCGAGAGCTCTTGGGCATGCACACAGGCCTGTCATTCAAGTGCTCTGCCCGCGGAACCGTTTTTCGGATGCCTTTCAAAGTGGTCCCGCGCCGCCATTTTGTTCTAAAAATCGTGTTCCCAGAAATCTCCGGGTACCCCGCCAACCTCACTGTGTCACAATGTCAAGTGGCACTGAATGGGTCTGAATTTCAAATTCGACTGCTTCGCTCTGGAACTCGAACCCGGCAAAACCGTTTGGATTTTTCCCGGTCCAGACTTCCGCGGCAGACAAAGTTAAAGTTTTCGGGCTGCAGACTCAAAACGACATCTGGCCAACCGCCGGGCTCAATTCGCCCAGTTCCTCCGGCACTTCGGAACTCATGTTCGGCATGAGTTTTTGAATCTTTCCCGATGCTTCGGCATTTTCCTCCGCTGACACTTAGAATATTTTTCACACTTGGCCGAAAATTTTTCTAAGTTTTTCTGGTTACTGATTTCTTCTTTTCGGGCATTTTTCTAAGTTTTCTTGGTTACTCATTTCTCATTTTCAAACATTTTTCTAAGTTTTTCTGGTTACTGATTTCTTCTTTTTGGGCATTTTTCTAAGTTTTCTTGGTTACTCATTTCTCATTTTCAAACATTTTTCTAAGTTTTTCTGGTTACTCATTTCTCATTTTCAAACATTTTTCTAAGTTTTTCTGGTTACTGATTTCTTCTTTTTGGGCATTTTTCTAAGTTTTCTTGGTTACTCATTTCTCATTTTCAAACATTTTTCTAAGTTTTTCTGGTTACTGATTTCTTCTTTTTGGGCATTTTTCTAAGTTTTCTTGGTTACTCATTTCTCATTTTCAAACATTTTTCTAAGTTTTCTTGGTTACTCATTTCTCATTTTCAAACATTTTTCTAAGTTTTTCTGGTTACTGATTTCTTCTTTTTGGGCATTTTTCTAAGTTTTCTTGGTTACTCATTTCTCATTTTCAAACATTTTTCTAAGTTTTTCTGGTTACTCATTTCTCATTTTCAAACATTTTTCTAAGTTTTTCTGGTTACTGATTTCTTCTTTTTGGGCATTTTTCTAAGTTTTCTTGGTTACTCATTTCTCATTTTCAAACATTTTTCTAAGTTTTTCTGGTTACTCATTTCTCATTTTCAAACATTTTTCTAAGTTTTTCTGGTTACTCATTTCTGCTTTTCCAACGTTTTACTAAGTTTTGCTGGTTACTGAGTTCACACTTTTAAACATTTTCGGGCATTTTTCTACGTTTTTCATGTTACTCATTTAGCACTTTCAGGCACTTTCCTATGCTTTCCTGCTTACTGATTTCACACTTTTAAGCATCTTCGGGCATGTTCCCTAAGTTTTGCAGTTCATTCGTTTGGGACAGTCAGGCAACTTTCCTAAGCTTTCCTGGTAACCGAATTCACATTGTTGAGAACTTTGGAACCCTTCCCTAAGCTGTGCTGGTTACTCACTTTACCTCTTCAGACACTTGCCCCCGTTGTGACAGAGACCACTTCCCGACTCGGGAAATGCACCAAATTCGGCCTGAACTCAGAGGGCAGTCCCCCCTCGAAGGCGTGGAAGTCGGCAGAATCGCCGGGTCAAATCCGGCTGAGCTACCCGGCTTGGAAGCCTCAAAGTCGGTATGAGCTGTCAGGTTCACTCCCATCCCCGTTTGGACCACTTCCCGACTCGGGAAATTCACCAAATTCGGCCTGAACTCAGAGGACAGTCCCCCCTCGAAGGCGTGACAGTCGGCAGAACCGCCGGATCAAATCCGGCTGAGCTACCCGGCCCCGAAGCCTCAAAGTCGGTAAGAGCTGTCAGGTTCACTCCCATCCCCGTTTGGACCACTTCCCGACTCGGGAAATTCACCAAATTCGGCCTGAACTTATACAACAGTCCCCCCTCGAAGGCGTGACAGTCGGCAGAACCGCCGGATCAAATCCGGTTGAGCTACCCGGCTTGGAAGCCCCAAAGTCGGTAAGAGCTGTCAGGTTCACTCCCATCCCCGTTTGGACCACTTCCCGACTCGGGAAATTCACCAAATTCGGCCTGAACTTATACAACAGTCCCCCCTCGAAGGCGTGACAGTCGCTAGAACCGCCGGATCAAATCCGGTTGAGCTACCCGGCTTGGAAGCCCCAAAGTCGGTAAGAGCTGTCAGGTTCACTCCCATCCCCGTTTGGACCACTTCCCGACTTAGGAAATTCACCAAATTCGGCCTGAACTTAGAGGAGAGTCCCCGCTCGAAGGCGTGGAAGTCGGCAGAATCGCCGGGTCAAATCCGACTGAGCTACCCGGCCCCGAAGCCTCAATGTCGGTAAGAGCTGTCAGGTTCACTCCCATCCCCGTTTGGACCACTTCCCGACTCGGGAAATTCACCAAATTCGGCCTGAACTTAGACAACAGTCCCCCCTCGAAGCCGTGGCAGTCGCTAGAACCGCCGGATCAAATCCGGTTGAGCTACCCGGCTTGGAAGCCCCAAAGTCGGTATGAGCTGTCAGGTTCACTCCCATCCCCGTTTGGACCACTTCCCGACTTAGGAAAATCACCAAATTCGGCCTGAACTCAGAGGGCAGGCCCCCCTCGAAGGCCAGGCATTCGGCAGAACCGCCGGGTCAAATCCGACTGTGCTACCCGGCCCCAAAGCCTCAAAGTTGGTATGAGCAGTTAGGTTCACTCCCATCCCCGTTTGGACCACTTCCCGACTTAGGAAATTCACCAAATTCGGCCTGAACTTAGAGGAGAGTCCCCGCTCGAAGGCGTGGAAGTCGGCAGAATCGCCGGGTCAAATCCGACTGAGCTACCCGGCCCCGAAGCCTCAATGTCGGTAAGAGCTGTCAGGTTCACTCCCATCCCCGTTTGGACCACTTCCCGACTCGGGAAATTCACCAAATTCGGCCTGAACTTAGACAACAGTCCCCCCTCGAAGCCGTGGCAGTCGCTAGAACCGCTGGATCAAATCCGGTTGAGCTACCCGGCTTGGAAGCCCCAAAGTCGGTATGAGCTGTCAGGTTCACTCCCATCCCCGTTTGGACCACTTCCCGACTTAGGAAAATCACCAAATTCGGCCTGAACTCAGAGGGCAGGCCCCCCTCGAAGGCCAGGCATTCGGCAGAACCGCCGGGTCAAATCCGACTGTGCTACCCGGCCCCAAAGCCTCAAAGTTGGTATGAGCAGTTAGGTTCACTCCCATCCCCGTTTGGACCACTTCCCGACTTAGGAAATTCACCAAATTCGGCCTGAACTTAGAGGAGAGTCCCCGCTCGAAGGCGTGGAAGTCGGCAGAATCGCCGGGTCAAATCCGACTGAGCTACCCGGCCCCGAAGCCTCAATGTCGGTAAGAGCTGTCAGGTTCACTCCCATCCCCGTTTGGACCACTTCCCGACTCGGGAAATTCACCAAATTCGGCCTGAACTTAGACAACAGTCCCCCCTCGAAGCCGTGGCAGTCGCTAGAACCGCTGGATCAAATCCGGTTGAGCTACCCGGCTTGGAAGCCCCAAAGTCGGTATGAGCTGTCAGGTTCACTCCCATCCCCGTTTGGACCACTTCCCGACTTAGGAAAATCACCAAATTCGGCCTGAACTCAGAGGGCAGGCCCCCCTCGAAGGCCAGGCATTCGGCAGAACCGCCGGGTCAAATCCGACTGTGCTACCCGGCCCCAAAGCCTCAAAGTTGGTATGAGCAGTTAGGTTCACTCCCAAACCCGTTGGGACCACTTCCCGACTTAGGAAATTCACCAAATCCGGCCTGAACTTAGACAACAGTCCCCCCTCGAAGGCGTGACAGTCGGTAGAACCGCCGGGTCAAATCCGGCTGAGCTACCCGATTTGGAAGCCTTCAACACAAAACCCATCCGGCAATGCCACTCAAAAAGGGCCCAAATTCAGAAACACCCCTTCAATAGGTACCACTTCCTCGGAGACACTACCGGGACACGCTCCCCTCGGCGAAAATTAAGCCCCCAC
>NW_026867472.1:616762-626762 GCF_020745735.1 Hemiscyllium ocellatum | reverse complement strand
CGGGGCTCGAGGTCTGCTCTCAACATCACATGCTTTTGGATGTGCTCAGGCAAGGGTCAGACCACATCCTTCCTGGCAGCACCCAAAGCAACCAGGCCGCTCGCGTCTCTCGCCTTCATTTTTCGACACAAGCGCCTGAGGAGGGACGCCACCCCTCCCCTTTGCGTCAAGAGACCTCCCCACCGGCCTCTGACTGATTCTTAGAACGGACGGAAAGAGTCGGGCAAGCCTGTCAAAGCTTTGAGCGAATGTCAAAAGCTTTAGACTTCCGCGAACTCTCCGGCTTGCACTGAGACGCGAGGTCGATGTGCTAAGCACCACGGGGCCCCTTTCGCCTGCAGGTCCCGAGCCGCCAACATGTTCTTAGTATCGTGTTCTCCAATCCTGGGTGACGGGCACCGCAGGGAGGCAGAGCCATCGCACTTGCCGGGTGGCAGAGGAAGGACCGGACTATGTACAATAGCGGCCAACGACTCCCAGAGCCGGTTGTGCGGCGTCTGCTCTCAGCCTAAGAGGCTTCTGGGAGTGCTCAGGCAAGGGTCAGCCTGCACCCTTGCTGGCAGCACCCAGGGGAACCAGGACGCTTGCATCTCTCGCCTTCATTTTCGACACAAGCGCCTGAGGAGGGACGCCACCCCTCCCCTTGCGTCAAGAGACCTCCCCACCAGCCTCTGACTGATTCTTAGAACGGACGGAAAGAGTCGGGCAAGCCTGTCAAAGCTTTGAGCGAATGTCAAAAGCTTTAGACTTCCGCGAACTCTCCGGCTTGCACTGAGACGCGAGGTCGATGTGCTAAGCACCACGGGGCCCCTTTCGCCTGCAGGTCCCGAGCCGCCAACATGTTCTTAGTATCGTGTTCTCCAAACCTGGGTGACGGGCACCGCAGGGAGGCAGAGCCATCGCACTTGCCGGGTGGCAGAGGAAGGACCGGACTATGTACAATAGCGGCCAACGACTCCCAGAGCCGGTAGTGCGGCGTCTGCTCTCAGCCTAAGAGGCTTCTGGGAGTGCTCAGGCAAGGGTCAGCCTGCACCCTTGCTGGCAGCACCCAGGGGAACCAGGACGCTTGCATCTCTCGCCTTCATTTTCGACACAAACGCCTGAGGAGGGAAGCCAACCCTCCGTGTGTCAAGAGACCGTCCCCGCCCCGGCCTCCGACTGATTCTTAGAACGGACGGAAAGAGTCAGGCAAGCCTGTTAAGACTTCCGCGAACTCTCCGGCTTGCACTGAGACGCGAGGTCGATGTGCTCAGCACCACGGGGCCCCTTTCGCCTGCAGGTCCCGAGCCGCCAACATGTTCTAAGTATCGTGTTCTCCAAACCTGGGTGACGGGCACCGCAGGGAGGCAGAGCCATCGCACTTGCCGGGTGGCAGAGGAAGGACCGGACTATGTACAATAGCGGCCAACGACTCCCAGAGCCGGTAGTGCGGCGCCTGCTCTCAGCCTAAGAGGCTTTTGGGAGTGCTCAGGCAAGGGTCAGCCTGCACCCTTGCTGGCAGCACCCAGGGGAACCAGGACGCTTGCATCTCTCGCCTTCATTTTCGACACAAACGCCTGAGGAGGGAAGCCAACCCTCCGTGTGTCAAGAGACCGTCCCCGCCCCGGCCTCCGACTGATTCTTAGAACGGACGGAAAGAGTCAGGCAAGCCTGTTAAGACTTCCGCGAACTCTCCGGCTTGCACTGAGACGCGAGGTCGATGTGCTCAGCACCACGGGGCCCCCTTCGCCTGCAGGTCCCGAGCCGCCAACATGTTCTAAGTATCGTGTTCCCCAAACCTGGGTGACGAGCACCGCAGGGAGGCAGAGCCATCGCACTTGCCGGGTGGCAGAGGAAGGACCGGACTATGTACAATAGCGGCCAACGACTCCCAGAGCCGGTAGTGCGGCGCCTGCTCTCAGCTTAAGAGGCTTTTGGGAGTGCTCAGGCAAGGGTCAGCCTGCACCCTTGCTGGCAGCACCCAGGGGAACCAGGACGCTTGCATCTCTCGCCTTCATTTTCGACACAAACACCTGAGGAGGGAAGCCAACCCTCCGTGTGTCAAGAGACCGTCCCCGCCCCGGCCTCCGACTGATTCTTAGAACGGACGGAAAGAGTCAGGCAAGCCTGTCAAAGAATTGAGCAGATGTCAAAATCTTTTAAGACTTCCGCGAACTCTCCGGCTTGCACTGAGACCCGAGGTCGATGTGCTCAGCACCACGGGGCCCCTTTCGCCTGCAGGTCCCGAGCCGCCAACATGTTCTAAGTATCGTGTTCCCCAAACCTGGGTGACGAGCACCGCAGGGCGGCAGAGCCATCGCACTTGCCGGGTGGCAGAGGAAGGACCGGACTATGTACAATAGCGGCCAACCACTCCCAGAGCCGGTAGTGCGGCGTGCGAGGTCTGCTCTCAGCGGAAGAGGGTTTTGGGAATGCTCAGGCAAGGGCCAGCCTGCACCCTTCCTGGCCGCTCCCACGGGAACCAGGCTACTTGCAATCCTTTCCCCCAATAGCAAGTGCCTTTTGGAGGGACGGCCGGAGTCAACGTGGGGTTTGCCCGCCCTCCAAAGTGTCAAGAGACCGCCGCACAGGCCTCTGACTGATTCTTAGAACAGGCAGCAAGAGTTGGGTAAGTCTGTCGAAAATTTGACAAAGTGTCAAAAATTAGACTTCCGAGAGCTCTTGGGCATGCACACAGGCCTGTCATTCAAGTGCTCTGCCCGCGGAACCGTTTTTCGGATGCCTTTCAAAGTGGTCCCGCGCCGCCATTTTGTTCTAAAAATCGTGTTCCCAGAAATCTCCGGGTACCCCGCCAACCTCACTGTGTCACAATGTCAAGTGGCACTGAATGGGTCTGAATTTCAAATTCGACTGCTTCGCTCTGGAACTCGAACCCGGCAAAACCGTTTGGATTTTTCCCGGTCCAGACTTCCGCGGCAGACAAAGTTAAAGTTTTCGGGCTGCAGACTCAAAACGACATCTGGCCAACCGCCGGGCTCAATTCGCCCAGTTCCTCCGGCACTTCGGAACTCATGTTCGGCATGAGTTTTTGAATCTTTCCCGATGCTTCGGCATTTTCCTCCGCTGACACTTAGAATATTTTTCACACTTGGCCGAAAATTTTTCTAAGTTTTTCTGGTTACTGATTTCTTCTTTTCGGGCATTTTTCTAAGTTTTCTTGGTTACTCATTTCTCATTTTCAAACATTTTTCTAAGTTTTTCTGGTTACTGATTTCTTCTTTTTGGGCATTTTTCTAAGTTTTCTTGGTTACTCATTTCTCATTTTCAAACATTTTTCTAAGTTTTTCTGGTTACTCATTTCTCATTTTCAAACATTTTTCTAAGTTTTTCTGGTTACTGATTTCTTCTTTTTGGGCATTTTTCTAAGTTTTCTTGGTTACTCATTTCTCATTTTCAAACATTTTTCTAAGTTTTTCTGGTTACTGATTTCTTCTTTTTGGGCATTTTTCTAAGTTTTCTTGGTTACTCATTTCTCATTTTCAAACATTTTTCTAAGTTTTCTTGGTTACTCATTTCTCATTTTCAAACATTTTTCTAAGTTTTTCTGGTTACTGATTTCTTCTTTTTGGGCATTTTTCTAAGTTTTCTTGGTTACTCATTTCTCATTTTCAAACATTTTTCTAAGTTTTTCTGGTTACTCATTTCTCATTTTCAAACATTTTTCTAAGTTTTTCTGGTTACTGATTTCTTCTTTTTGGGCATTTTTCTAAGTTTTCTTGGTTACTCATTTCTCATTTTCAAACATTTTTCTAAGTTTTTCTGGTTACTCATTTCTCATTTTCAAACATTTTTCTAAGTTTTTCTGGTTACTCATTTCTGCTTTTCCAACGTTTTACTAAGTTTTGCTGGTTACTGAGTTCACACTTTTAAACATTTTCGGGCATTTTTCTACGTTTTTCATGTTACTCATTTAGCACTTTCAGGCACTTTCCTATGCTTTCCTGCTTACTGATTTCACACTTTTAAGCATCTTCGGGCATGTTCCCTAAGTTTTGCAGTTCATTCGTTTGGGACAGTCAGGCAGCTTTCCTAAGCTTTCCTGGTAACCGAATTCACATTGTTGAGAACTTTGGAACCCTTCCCTAAGCTGTGCTGGTTACTCACTTTACCTCTTCAGACACTTGCCCCCGTTGTGACAGAGACCACTTCCCGACTCGGGAAATGCACCAAATTCGGCCTGAACTCAGAGGGCAGTCCCCCCTCGAAGGCGTGGAAGTCGGCAGAATCGCCGGGTCAAATCCGGCTGAGCTACCCGGCTTGGAAGCCTCAAAGTCGGTATGAGCTGTCAGGTTCACTCCCATCCCCGTTTGGACCACTTCCCGACTCGGGAAATTCACCAAATTCGGCCTGAACTCAGAGGACAGTCCCCCCTCGAAGGCGTGACAGTCGGCAGAACCGCCGGATCAAATCCGGCTGAGCTACCCGGCCCCGAAGCCTCAAAGTCGGTAAGAGCTGTCAGGTTCACTCCCATCCCCGTTTGGACCACTTCCCGACTCGGGAAATTCACCAAATTCGGCCTGAACTTATACAACAGTCCCCCCTCGAAGGCGTGACAGTCGGCAGAACCGCCGGATCAAATCCGGTTGAGCTACCCGGCTTGGAAGCCCCAAAGTCGGTAAGAGCTGTCAGGTTCACTCCCATCCCCGTTTGGACCACTTCCCGACTCGGGAAATTCACCAAATTCGGCCTGAACTTATACAACAGTCCCCCCTCGAAGGCGTGACAGTCGCTAGAACCGCCGGATCAAATCCGGTTGAGCTACCCGGCTTGGAAGCCCCAAAGTCGGTAAGAGCTGTCAGGTTCACTCCCATCCCCGTTTGGACCACTTCCCGACTTAGGAAATTCACCAAATTCGGCCTGAACTTAGAGGAGAGTCCCCGCTCGAAGGCGTGGAAGTCGGCAGAATCGCCGGGTCAAATCCGACTGAGCTACCCGGCCCCGAAGCCTCAATGTCGGTAAGAGCTGTCAGGTTCACTCCCATCCCCGTTTGGACCACTTCCCGACTCGGGAAATTCACCAAATTCGGCCTGAACTTAGACAACAGTCCCCCCTCGAAGCCGTGGCAGTCGCTAGAACCGCCGGATCAAATCCGGTTGAGCTACCCGGCTTGGAAGCCCCAAAGTCGGTATGAGCTGTCAGGTTCACTCCCATCCCCGTTTGGACCACTTCCCGACTTAGGAAAATCACCAAATTCGGCCTGAACTCAGAGGGCAGGCCCCCCTCGAAGGCCAGGCATTCGGCAGAACCGCCGGGTCAAATCCGACTGTGCTACCCGGCCCCAAAGCCTCAAAGTTGGTATGAGCAGTTAGGTTCACTCCCATCCCCGTTTGGACCACTTCCCGACTTAGGAAATTCACCAAATTCGGCCTGAACTTAGAGGAGAGTCCCCGCTCGAAGGCGTGGAAGTCGGCAGAATCGCCGGGTCAAATCCGACTGAGCTACCCGGCCCCGAAGCCTCAATGTCGGTAAGAGCTGTCAGGTTCACTCCCATCCCCGTTTGGACCACTTCCCGACTCGGGAAATTCACCAAATTCGGCCTGAACTTAGACAACAGTCCCCCCTCGAAGCCGTGGCAGTCGCTAGAACCGCTGGATCAAATCCGGTTGAGCTACCCGGCTTGGAAGCCCCAAAGTCGGTATGAGCTGTCAGGTTCACTCCCATCCCCGTTTGGACCACTTCCCGACTTAGGAAAATCACCAAATTCGGCCTGAACTCAGAGGGCAGGCCCCCCTCGAAGGCCAGGCATTCGGCAGAACCGCCGGGTCAAATCCGACTGTGCTACCCGGCCCCAAAGCCTCAAAGTTGGTATGAGCAGTTAGGTTCACTCCCAAACCCGTTGGGACCACTTCCCGACTTAGGAAATTCACCAAATCCGGCCTGAACTTAGACAACAGTCCCCCCTCGAAGGCGTGACAGTCGGTAGAACCGCCGGGTCAAATCCGGCTGAGCTACCCGATTTGGAAGCCTTCAACACAAAACCCATCCGGCAATGCCACTCAAAAAGGGCCCAAATTCAGAAACACCCCCTTCAATAGGTACCACTTCCTCGGAGACACTACCGGGACACGCTCCCCTCGGCGAAAATTAAGCCCCCACCACTAACTGAAGCCAACCGCAGCCCCAACTTCAACGGAGAAATCAGTAACCAATTCAAAAATGCACTTGGTTACTGATTTGTACTGCTTCAAAAATATTCTAAGTGTCGCTGGTTACTGATTTGTACTGCTCCAAAAATATTCTAAGTGTCACTGGTTACTGATTTGTACTGACTCAAAAATATTCTAAGTGTCGCTGGTTACTGATTTGTACTGACTGAAAAATATTCTAAGTGTCGCTGGTTACTGATTTGTACTGACTCAAAAATATTCTAAGTGTCAGTGGTTACTGATTTGTACTGCTCCAAAAATATTCTAAGTGTCGCTGGTTACTGATTTGTAATGCTCCAAAAATATTCTAAGTGTCGCTGGTTACTGATTTGTACTGCTTCAAAAATATTCTAAGTGTCAGCTGGTTACTGATTTGTACTGCTTCAAAAATATTCTAAGTGTCGCTGGTTACTGATTTGTACTGCTTCAAAAATATTCTAAGTGTCAGTGGTTACTGATTTGTACTGCGTCAAAAATATTCTAAGTGTCGCTGGTTACTGATTTGTACTGCTCCAAAAATATTCTAAGTGTCGCTGGTTACTGATTTGTACTGCTTCAAAAATATTCTAAGTGTCGCTGGTTACTGATTTGTACTGCTTCAAAAATATTCTAAGTGTCAGTGGTTACTGATTTGTACTGCTTCAAAAATATTCTAAGTGTCGCTGGTTACTGATTTGTACTGCTTCAAAAATATTCTAAGTGTCAGTGGTTACTGATTTGTACTGCTTCAAAAATATTCTAAGTGTCGCTGGTTACTGATTTGTACTGCTTCAAAAATATTCTAAGTGTCAGTGGTTACTGATTTGTACTGCTCCAAAAATATTCTAAGTGTCGCTGGTTACTGATTTGTACTGCTTCAAAAATATTCTAAGTGTCAGTGGTTACTGATTTGTACTGCTCCAAAAATATTCTAAGTGTCGCTGGTTACTGATTTGTACTGCTTCAAAAATATTCTAAGTGTCAGCGGTTACTGATTTGTACTGCTTCAAAAATATTCTAAGTGTCAGTGGTTACTGATTTGTACTGCTTCAAAAATATTCTAAGTGTCGCTGGTTACTGATTTGTACTGCTTCAAAAATATTCTAAGTGTCAGTGGTTACTGATTTGTACTGCTCCAAAAATATTCTAAGTGTCGCTGGTTACTGATTTGTACTGCTTCAAAAATATTCTAAGTGTCAGTGGTTACTGATTTGTACTGCTTCAAAAATATTCTAAGTGTCGCTGGTTACTGATTTGTACTGCTTCAAAAATATTCTAAGTGTCAGTGGTTACTGATTTGTACTGCTTCAAAAATATTCTAAGTGTCGCTGGTTACTGATTTGTACTGCTCCAAAAATATTCTAAGTGTCGCTGGTTACTGATTTGTACTGCTTCAAAAATATTCTAAGTGTCGCTGGTTACTGATTTGTACTGCTCCAAAAATATTCTAAGTGTCGCTGGTTACTGATTTGTACTGCTTCAAAAATATTCTAAGTGTCGCTGGTTACTGATTTGTACTGCTTCAAAAATATTCTAAGTGTCAGTGGTTACTGATTTGTACTGCTTCAAAAATATTCTAAGTGTCGCTGGTTACTGATTTGTACTGACTCAAAAATATTCTAAGTGGGGCTGGTTACTGATTTGTACTGCTCCAAAAATATTCTAAGTGTCGCTGGTTACTGATTTGTACTGCTTCAAAAATATTCTAAGTGTCAGCGGTTACTGATTTGTACTGCTTCAAAAATATTCTAAGTGTCAGTGGTTACTGATTTGTACTGCTTCAAAAATATTCTAAGTGTCGCCGGTTACTGATTTGTACTGCTTCAAAAATATTCTAAGTGTCAGTGGTTACTGATTTGTACTGCTTCAAAAATATTCTAAGTGTCGCCGGTTACTGATTTGTACTGCTTCAAAAATATTCTAAGTGTCAGTGGTTACTGATTTGTACTGCTCCAAAAATATTCTAAGTGTCGCTGGTTACTGATTTGTACTGCTTCAAAAATATTCTAAGTGTCAGCGGTTACTGATTTGTACTGCTTCAAAAATATTCTAAGTGTCAGTGGTTACTGATTTGTACTGCTTCAAAAATATTCTAAGTGTCGCTGGTTACTGATTTGTACTGCTTCAAAAATATTCTAAGTGTCAGTGGTTACTGATTTGTACTGCTTCAAAAATATTCTAAGTGTCGCTGGTTACTGATTTGTACTGCTCCAAAAATATTCTAAGTGTCGCTGGTTACTGATTTGTACTGCTTCAAAAATATTCTAAGTGTCGCTGGTTACTGATTTGTACTGCTTCAAAAATATTCTAAGTGTCAGTGGTTACTGATTTGTACTGCTTCAAAAATATTCTAAGTGTCGCTGGTTACTGATTTGTACTGATTCAAAAATATTCTAAGTGTCAGTGGTTACTGATTTGTACTGCTTCAACAATATTCTAAGTGTCGCTGGTTACTGATTTGTACTGCTTCAAAAATATTCTAAGTGTCAGTGGTTACTGATTTGTACTGCTTCAAAAATATTCTAAGTGTCGCTGGTTACTGATTTGTACTGCTCCAAAAATATTCTAAGTGTCGCTGGTTACTGATTTGTACTGCTTCAAAAATATTCTAAGTGTCGCTGGTTACTGATTTGTACTGCTCCAAAAATATTCTAAGTGTCGCTGGTTACTGATTTGTACTGCTTCAAAAATATTCTAAGTGTCGCTGGTTACTGATTTGTACTGCTTCAAAAATATTCTAAGTGTCAGTGGTTACTGATTTGTACTGCTTCAAAAATATTCTAAGTGTCGCTGGTTACTGATTTGTACTGACTCAAAAATATTCTAAGTGGGGCTGGTTACTGATTTGTACTGCTCCAAAAATATTCTAAGTGTCGCTGGTTACTGATTTGTACTGCTTCAAAAATATTCTAAGTGTCAGCGGTTACTGATTTGTACTGCTTCAAAAATATTCTAAGTGTCAGTGGTTACTGATTTGTACTGCTTCAAAAATATTCTAAGTGTCGCTGGTTACTGATTTGTACTGATTCAAAAATATTCTAAGTGTCAGTGGTTACTGATTTGTACTGCTTCAACAATATTCTAAGTGTCGCTGGTTACTGATTTGTACTGCTTCAAAAATATTCTAAGTGTCAGTGGTTACTGATTTGTACTGCTTCAAAAATATTCTAAGTGTCGCTGGTTACTGATTTGTACTGCTCCAAAAATATTCTAAGTGTCGCTGGTTACTGATTTGTACTGCTTCAAAAATATTCTAAGTGTCGCTGGTTACTGATTTGTACTGCTCCAAAAATATTCTAAGTGTCGCTGGTTACTGATTTGTACTGCTTCAAAAATATTCTAAGTGTCGCTGGTTACTGATTTGTACTGCTTCAAAAATATTCTAAGTGTCAGTGGTTACTGATTTGTACTGCTTCAAAAATATTCTAAGTGTCGCTGGTTACTGATTTGTACTGACTCAAAAATATTCTAAGTGGGGCTGGTTACTGATTTGTACTGCTCCAAAAATATTCTAAGTGTCGCTGGTTACTGATTTGTACTGCTTCAAAAATATTCTAAGTGTCAGCGGTTACTGATTTGTACTGCTTCAAAAATATTCTAAGTGTCAGTGGTTACTGATTTGTACTGCTTCAAAAATATTCTAAGTGTCGCCGGTTACTGATTTGTACTGCTTCAAAAATATTCTAAGTGTCAGTGGTTACTGATTTGTACTGCTTCAAAAATATTCTAAGTGTCGCCGGTTACTGATTTGTACTGCTTCAAAAATATTCTAAGTGTCAGTGGTTACTGATTTGTACTGCTCCAAAAATATTCTAAGTGTCGCTGGTTACTGATTTGTACTGCTTCAAAAATATTCTAAGTGTCAGCGGTTACTG
>NW_026867472.1:599262-604262 GCF_020745735.1 Hemiscyllium ocellatum | reverse complement strand
AAGCCAACCCTCCGTGTGTCAAGAGACCGTCCCCGCCCCGGCCTCCGACTGATTCTTAGAACGGACGGAAAGAGTCAGGCAAGCCTGTTAAGACTTCCGCGAACTCTCCGGCTTGCACTGAGACGCGAGGTCGATGTGCTCAGCACCACGGGGCCCCTTTCGCCTGCAGGTCCCGAGCCGCCAACATGTTCTAAGTATCGTGTTCTCCAAACCTGGGTGACGGGCACCGCAGGGAGGCAGAGCCATCGCACTTGCCGGGTGGCAGAGGAAGGACCGGACTATGTACAATAGCGGCCAACGACTCCCAGAGCCGGTAGTGCGGCGCCTGCTCTCAGCCTAAGAGGCTTTTGGGAGTGCTCAGGCAAGGGTCAGCCTGCACCCTTGCTGGCAGCACCCAGGGGAACCAGGACGCTTGCATCTCTCGCCTTCATTTTCGACACAAACGCCTGAGGAGGGAAGCCAACCCTCCGTGTGTCAAGAGACCGTCCCCGCCCCGGCCTCCGACTGATTCTTAGAACGGACGGAAAGAGTCAGGCAAGCCTGTTAAGACTTCCGCGAACTCTCCGGCTTGCACTGAGACGCGAGGTCGATGTGCTCAGCACCACGGGGCCCCCTTCGCCTGCAGGTCCCGAGCCGCCAACATGTTCTAAGTATCGTGTTCCCCAAACCTGGGTGACGAGCACCGCAGGGAGGCAGAGCCATCGCACTTGCCGGGTGGCAGAGGAAGGACCGGACTATGTACAATAGCGGCCAACGACTCCCAGAGCCGGTAGTGCGGCGCCTGCTCTCAGCTTAAGAGGCTTTTGGGAGTGCTCAGGCAAGGGTCAGCCTGCACCCTTGCTGGCAGCACCCAGGGGAACCAGGACGCTTGCATCTCTCGCCTTCATTTTCGACACAAACACCTGAGGAGGGAAGCCAACCCTCCGTGTGTCAAGAGACCGTCCCCGCCCCGGCCTCCGACTGATTCTTAGAACGGACGGAAAGAGTCAGGCAAGCCTGTCAAAGAATTGAGCAGATGTCAAAATCTTTTAAGACTTCCGCGAACTCTCCGGCTTGCACTGAGACCCGAGGTCGATGTGCTCAGCACCACGGGGCCCCTTTCGCCTGCAGGTCCCGAGCCGCCAACATGTTCTAAGTATCGTGTTCCCCAAACCTGGGTGACGAGCACCGCAGGGCGGCAGAGCCATCGCACTTGCCGGGTGGCAGAGGAAGGACCGGACTATGTACAATAGCGGCCAACCACTCCCAGAGCCGGTAGTGCGGCGTGCGAGGTCTGCTCTCAGCGGAAGAGGGTTTTGGGAATGCTCAGGCAAGGGCCAGCCTGCACCCTTCCTGGCCGCTCCCACGGGAACCAGGCTACTTGCAATCCTTTCCCCCAATAGCAAGTGCCTTTTGGAGGGACGGCCGGAGTCAACGTGGGGTTTGCCCGCCCTCCAAAGTGTCAAGAGACCGCCGCACAGGCCTCTGACTGATTCTTAGAACAGGCAGCAAGAGTTGGGTAAGTCTGTCGAAAATTTGACAAAGTGTCAAAAATTAGACTTCCGAGAGCTCTTGGGCATGCACACAGGCCTGTCATTCAAGTGCTCTGCCCGCGGAACCGTTTTTCGGATGCCTTTCAAAGTGGTCCCGCGCCGCCATTTTGTTCTAAAAATCGTGTTCCCAGAAATCTCCGGGTACCCCGCCAACCTCACTGTGTCACAATGTCAAGTGGCACTGAATGGGTCTGAATTTCAAATTCGACTGCTTCGCTCTGGAACTCGAACCCGGCAAAACCGTTTGGATTTTTCCCGGTCCAGACTTCCGCGGCAGACAAAGTTAAAGTTTTCGGGCTGCAGACTCAAAACGACATCTGGCCAACCGCCGGGCTCAATTCGCCCAGTTCCTCCGGCACTTCGGAACTCATGTTCGGCATGAGTTTTTGAATCTTTCCCGATGCTTCGGCATTTTCCTCCGCTGACACTTAGAATATTTTTCACACTTGGCCGAAAATTTTTCTAAGTTTTTCTGGTTACTGATTTCTTCTTTTCGGGCATTTTTCTAAGTTTTCTTGGTTACTCATTTCTCATTTTCAAACATTTTTCTAAGTTTTTCTGGTTACTGATTTCTTCTTTTTGGGCATTTTTCTAAGTTTTCTTGGTTACTCATTTCTCATTTTCAAACATTTTTCTAAGTTTTTCTGGTTACTCATTTCTCATTTTCAAACATTTTTCTAAGTTTTTCTGGTTACTGATTTCTTCTTTTTGGGCATTTTTCTAAGTTTTCTTGGTTACTCATTTCTCATTTTCAAACATTTTTCTAAGTTTTTCTGGTTACTGATTTCTTCTTTTTGGGCATTTTTCTAAGTTTTCTTGGTTACTCATTTCTCATTTTCAAACATTTTTCTAAGTTTTCTTGGTTACTCATTTCTCATTTTCAAACATTTTTCTAAGTTTTTCTGGTTACTGATTTCTTCTTTTTGGGCATTTTTCTAAGTTTTCTTGGTTACTCATTTCTCATTTTCAAACATTTTTCTAAGTTTTTCTGGTTACTCATTTCTCATTTTCAAACATTTTTCTAAGTTTTTCTGGTTACTGATTTCTTCTTTTTGGGCATTTTTCTAAGTTTTCTTGGTTACTCATTTCTCATTTTCAAACATTTTTCTAAGTTTTTCTGGTTACTCATTTCTCATTTTCAAACATTTTTCTAAGTTTTTCTGGTTACTCATTTCTGCTTTTCCAACGTTTTACTAAGTTTTGCTGGTTACTGAGTTCACACTTTTAAACATTTTCGGGCATTTTTCTACGTTTTTCATGTTACTCATTTAGCACTTTCAGGCACTTTCCTATGCTTTCCTGCTTACTGATTTCACACTTTTAAGCATCTTCGGGCATGTTCCCTAAGTTTTGCAGTTCATTCGTTTGGGACAGTCAGGCAGCTTTCCTAAGCTTTCCTGGTAACCGAATTCACATTGTTGAGAACTTTGGAACCCTTCCCTAAGCTGTGCTGGTTACTCACTTTACCTCTTCAGACACTTGCCCCCGTTGTGACAGAGACCACTTCCCGACTCGGGAAATGCACCAAATTCGGCCTGAACTCAGAGGGCAGTCCCCCCTCGAAGGCGTGGAAGTCGGCAGAATCGCCGGGTCAAATCCGGCTGAGCTACCCGGCTTGGAAGCCTCAAAGTCGGTATGAGCTGTCAGGTTCACTCCCATCCCCGTTTGGACCACTTCCCGACTCGGGAAATTCACCAAATTCGGCCTGAACTCAGAGGACAGTCCCCCCTCGAAGGCGTGACAGTCGGCAGAACCGCCGGATCAAATCCGGCTGAGCTACCCGGCCCCGAAGCCTCAAAGTCGGTAAGAGCTGTCAGGTTCACTCCCATCCCCGTTTGGACCACTTCCCGACTCGGGAAATTCACCAAATTCGGCCTGAACTTATACAACAGTCCCCCCTCGAAGGCGTGACAGTCGGCAGAACCGCCGGATCAAATCCGGTTGAGCTACCCGGCTTGGAAGCCCCAAAGTCGGTAAGAGCTGTCAGGTTCACTCCCATCCCCGTTTGGACCACTTCCCGACTCGGGAAATTCACCAAATTCGGCCTGAACTTATACAACAGTCCCCCCTCGAAGGCGTGACAGTCGCTAGAACCGCCGGATCAAATCCGGTTGAGCTACCCGGCTTGGAAGCCCCAAAGTCGGTAAGAGCTGTCAGGTTCACTCCCATCCCCGTTTGGACCACTTCCCGACTTAGGAAATTCACCAAATTCGGCCTGAACTTAGAGGAGAGTCCCCGCTCGAAGGCGTGGAAGTCGGCAGAATCGCCGGGTCAAATCCGACTGAGCTACCCGGCCCCGAAGCCTCAATGTCGGTAAGAGCTGTCAGGTTCACTCCCATCCCCGTTTGGACCACTTCCCGACTCGGGAAATTCACCAAATTCGGCCTGAACTTAGACAACAGTCCCCCCTCGAAGCCGTGGCAGTCGCTAGAACCGCCGGATCAAATCCGGTTGAGCTACCCGGCTTGGAAGCCCCAAAGTCGGTATGAGCTGTCAGGTTCACTCCCATCCCCGTTTGGACCACTTCCCGACTTAGGAAAATCACCAAATTCGGCCTGAACTCAGAGGGCAGGCCCCCCTCGAAGGCCAGGCATTCGGCAGAACCGCCGGGTCAAATCCGACTGTGCTACCCGGCCCCAAAGCCTCAAAGTTGGTATGAGCAGTTAGGTTCACTCCCATCCCCGTTTGGACCACTTCCCGACTTAGGAAATTCACCAAATTCGGCCTGAACTTAGAGGAGAGTCCCCGCTCGAAGGCGTGGAAGTCGGCAGAATCGCCGGGTCAAATCCGACTGAGCTACCCGGCCCCGAAGCCTCAATGTCGGTAAGAGCTGTCAGGTTCACTCCCATCCCCGTTTGGACCACTTCCCGACTCGGGAAATTCACCAAATTCGGCCTGAACTTAGACAACAGTCCCCCCTCGAAGCCGTGGCAGTCGCTAGAACCGCTGGATCAAATCCGGTTGAGCTACCCGGCTTCGAAGCCCCAAAGTCGGTATGAGCTGTCAGGTTCACTCCCATCCCCGTTTGGACCACTTCCCGACTTAGGAAAATCACCAAATTCGGCCTGAACTCAGAGGGCAGGCCCCCCTCGAAGGCCAGGCATTCGGCAGAACCGCCGGGTCAAATCCGACTGTGCTACCCGGCCCCAAAGCCTCAAAGTTGGTATGAGCAGTTAGGTTCACTCCCATCCCCGTTTGGACCACTTCCCGACTTAGGAAATTCACCAAATTCGGCCTGAACTTAGAGGAGAGTCCCCGCTCGAAGGCGTGGAAGTCGGCAGAATCGCCGGGTCAAATCCGACTGAGCTACCCGGCCCCGAAGCCTCAATGTCGGTAAGAGCTGTCAGGTTCACTCCCATCCCCGTTTGGACCACTTCCCGACTCGGGAAATTCACCAAATTCGGCCTGAACTTAGACAACAGTCCCCCCTCGAAGCCGTGGCAGTCGCTAGAACCGCTGGATCAAATC
>NW_026867472.1:571762-581762 GCF_020745735.1 Hemiscyllium ocellatum | reverse complement strand
CCTTGCGTCAAGAGACCTCCCCACCAGCCTCTGACTGATTCTTAGAACGGACGGAAAGAGTCGGGCAAGCCTGTCAAAGCTTTGAGCGAATGTCAAAAGCTTTAGACTTCCGCGAACTCTCCGGCTTGCACTGAGACGCGAGGTCGATGTGCTAAGCACCACGGGGCCCCTTTCGCCTGCAGGTCCCGAGCCGCCAACATGTTCTTAGTATCGTGTTCTCCAAACCTGGGTGACGGGCACCGCAGGGAGGCAGAGCCATCGCACTTGCCGGGTGGCAGAGGAAGGACCGGACTATGTACAATAGCGGCCAACGACTCCCAGAGCCGGTAGTGCGGCGTCTGCTCTCAGCCTAAGAGGCTTCTGGGAGTGCTCAGGCAAGGGTCAGCCTGCACCCTTGCTGGCAGCACCCAGGGGAACCAGGACGCTTGCATCTCTCGCCTTCATTTTCGACACAAACGCCTGAGGAGGGAAGCCAACCCTCCGTGTGTCAAGAGACCGTCCCCGCCCCGGCCTCCGACTGATTCTTAGAACGGACGGAAAGAGTCAGGCAAGCCTGTTAAGACTTCCGCGAACTCTCCGGCTTGCACTGAGACGCGAGGTCGATGTGCTCAGCACCACGGGGCCCCTTTCGCCTGCAGGTCCCGAGCCGCCAACATGTTCTAAGTATCGTGTTCTCCAAACCTGGGTGACGGGCACCGCAGGGAGGCAGAGCCATCGCACTTGCCGGGTGGCAGAGGAAGGACCGGACTATGTACAATAGCGGCCAACGACTCCCAGAGCCGGTAGTGCGGCGCCTGCTCTCAGCCTAAGAGGCTTTTGGGAGTGCTCAGGCAAGGGTCAGCCTGCACCCTTGCTGGCAGCACCCAGGGGAACCAGGACGCTTGCATCTCTCGCCTTCATTTTCGACACAAACGCCTGAGGAGGGAAGCCAACCCTCCGTGTGTCAAGAGACCGTCCCCGCCCCGGCCTCCGACTGATTCTTAGAACGGACGGAAAGAGTCAGGCAAGCCTGTTAAGACTTCCGCGAACTCTCCGGCTTGCACTGAGACGCGAGGTCGATGTGCTCAGCACCACGGGGCCCCCTTCGCCTGCAGGTCCCGAGCCGCCAACATGTTCTAAGTATCGTGTTCCCCAAACCTGGGTGACGAGCACCGCAGGGAGGCAGAGCCATCGCACTTGCCGGGTGGCAGAGGAAGGACCGGACTATGTACAATAGCGGCCAACGACTCCCAGAGCCGGTAGTGCGGCGCCTGCTCTCAGCTTAAGAGGCTTTTGGGAGTGCTCAGGCAAGGGTCAGCCTGCACCCTTGCTGGCAGCACCCAGGGGAACCAGGACGCTTGCATCTCTCGCCTTCATTTTCGACACAAACACCTGAGGAGGGAAGCCAACCCTCCGTGTGTCAAGAGACCGTCCCCGCCCCGGCCTCCGACTGATTCTTAGAACGGACGGAAAGAGTCAGGCAAGCCTGTCAAAGAATTGAGCAGATGTCAAAATCTTTTAAGACTTCCGCGAACTCTCCGGCTTGCACTGAGACCCGAGGTCGATGTGCTCAGCACCACGGGGCCCCTTTCGCCTGCAGGTCCCGAGCCGCCAACATGTTCTAAGTATCGTGTTCCCCAAACCTGGGTGACGAGCACCGCAGGGCGGCAGAGCCATCGCACTTGCCGGGTGGCAGAGGAAGGACCGGACTATGTACAATAGCGGCCAACCACTCCCAGAGCCGGTAGTGCGGCGTGCGAGGTCTGCTCTCAGCGGAAGAGGGTTTTGGGAATGCTCAGGCAAGGGCCAGCCTGCACCCTTCCTGGCCGCTCCCACGGGAACCAGGCTACTTGCAATCCTTTCCCCCAATAGCAAGTGCCTTTTGGAGGGACGGCCGGAGTCAACGTGGGGTTTGCCCGCCCTCCAAAGTGTCAAGAGACCGCCGCACAGGCCTCTGACTGATTCTTAGAACAGGCAGCAAGAGTTGGGTAAGTCTGTCGAAAATTTGACAAAGTGTCAAAAATTAGACTTCCGAGAGCTCTTGGGCATGCACACAGGCCTGTCATTCAAGTGCTCTGCCCGCGGAACCGTTTTTCGGATGCCTTTCAAAGTGGTCCCGCGCCGCCATTTTGTTCTAAAAATCGTGTTCCCAGAAATCTCCGGGTACCCCGCCAACCTCACTGTGTCACAATGTCAAGTGGCACTGAATGGGTCTGAATTTCAAATTCGACTGCTTCGCTCTGGAACTCGAACCCGGCAAAACCGTTTGGATTTTTCCCGGTCCAGACTTCCGCGGCAGACAAAGTTAAAGTTTTCGGGCTGCAGACTCAAAACGACATCTGGCCAACCGCCGGGCTCAATTCGCCCAGTTCCTCCGGCACTTCGGAACTCATGTTCGGCATGAGTTTTTGAATCTTTCCCGATGCTTCGGCATTTTCCTCCGCTGACACTTAGAATATTTTTCACACTTGGCCGAAAATTTTTCTAAGTTTTTCTGGTTACTGATTTCTTCTTTTCGGGCATTTTTCTAAGTTTTCTTGGTTACTCATTTCTCATTTTCAAACATTTTTCTAAGTTTTTCTGGTTACTGATTTCTTCTTTTTGGGCATTTTTCTAAGTTTTCTTGGTTACTCATTTCTCATTTTCAAACATTTTTCTAAGTTTTTCTGGTTACTCATTTCTCATTTTCAAACATTTTTCTAAGTTTTTCTGGTTACTGATTTCTTCTTTTTGGGCATTTTTCTAAGTTTTCTTGGTTACTCATTTCTCATTTTCAAACATTTTTCTAAGTTTTTCTGGTTACTGATTTCTTCTTTTTGGGCATTTTTCTAAGTTTTCTTGGTTACTCATTTCTCATTTTCAAACATTTTTCTAAGTTTTCTTGGTTACTCATTTCTCATTTTCAAACATTTTTCTAAGTTTTTCTGGTTACTGATTTCTTCTTTTTGGGCATTTTTCTAAGTTTTCTTGGTTACTCATTTCTCATTTTCAAACATTTTTCTAAGTTTTTCTGGTTACTCATTTCTCATTTTCAAACATTTTTCTAAGTTTTTCTGGTTACTGATTTCTTCTTTTTGGGCATTTTTCTAAGTTTTCTTGGTTACTCATTTCTCATTTTCAAACATTTTTCTAAGTTTTTCTGGTTACTCATTTCTCATTTTCAAACATTTTTCTAAGTTTTTCTGGTTACTCATTTCTGCTTTTCCAACGTTTTACTAAGTTTTGCTGGTTACTGAGTTCACACTTTTAAACATTTTCGGGCATTTTTCTACGTTTTTCATGTTACTCATTTAGCACTTTCAGGCACTTTCCTATGCTTTCCTGCTTACTGATTTCACACTTTTAAGCATCTTCGGGCATGTTCCCTAAGTTTTGCAGTTCATTCGTTTGGGACAGTCAGGCAGCTTTCCTAAGCTTTCCTGGTAACCGAATTCACATTGTTGAGAACTTTGGAACCCTTCCCTAAGCTGTGCTGGTTACTCACTTTACCTCTTCAGACACTTGCCCCCGTTGTGACAGAGACCACTTCCCGACTCGGGAAATGCACCAAATTCGGCCTGAACTCAGAGGGCAGTCCCCCCTCGAAGGCGTGGAAGTCGGCAGAATCGCCGGGTCAAATCCGGCTGAGCTACCCGGCTTGGAAGCCTCAAAGTCGGTATGAGCTGTCAGGTTCACTCCCATCCCCGTTTGGACCACTTCCCGACTCGGGAAATTCACCAAATTCGGCCTGAACTCAGAGGACAGTCCCCCCTCGAAGGCGTGACAGTCGGCAGAACCGCCGGATCAAATCCGGCTGAGCTACCCGGCCCCGAAGCCTCAAAGTCGGTAAGAGCTGTCAGGTTCACTCCCATCCCCGTTTGGACCACTTCCCGACTCGGGAAATTCACCAAATTCGGCCTGAACTTATACAACAGTCCCCCCTCGAAGGCGTGACAGTCGGCAGAACCGCCGGATCAAATCCGGTTGAGCTACCCGGCTTGGAAGCCCCAAAGTCGGTAAGAGCTGTCAGGTTCACTCCCATCCCCGTTTGGACCACTTCCCGACTCGGGAAATTCACCAAATTCGGCCTGAACTTATACAACAGTCCCCCCTCGAAGGCGTGACAGTCGCTAGAACCGCCGGATCAAATCCGGTTGAGCTACCCGGCTTGGAAGCCCCAAAGTCGGTAAGAGCTGTCAGGTTCACTCCCATCCCCGTTTGGACCACTTCCCGACTAAGGAAATTCACCAAATTCGGCCTGAACTTAGAGGAGAGTCCCCGCTCGAAGGCGTGGAAGTCGGCAGAATCGCCGGGTCAAATCCGACTGAGCTACCCGGCCCCGAAGCCTCAATGTCGGTAAGAGCTGTCAGGTTCACTCCCATCCCCGTTTGGACCACTTCCCGACTCGGGAAATTCACCAAATTCGGCCTGAACTTAGACAACAGTCCCCCCTCGAAGCCGTGGCAGTCGCTAGAACCGCCGGATCAAATCCGGTTGAGCTACCCGGCTTGGAAGCCCCAAAGTCGGTATGAGCTGTCAGGTTCACTCCCATCCCCGTTTGGACCACTTCCCGACTTAGGAAAATCACCAAATTCGGCCTGAACTCAGAGGGCAGGCCCCCCTCGAAGGCCAGGCATTCGGCAGAACCGCCGGGTCAAATCCGACTGTGCTACCCGGCCCCAAAGCCTCAAAGTTGGTATGAGCAGTTAGGTTCACTCCCATCCCCGTTTGGACCACTTCCCGACTTAGGAAATTCACCAAATTCGGCCTGAACTTAGAGGAGAGTCCCCGCTCGAAGGCGTGGAAGTCGGCAGAATCGCCGGGTCAAATCCGACTGAGCTACCCGGCCCCGAAGCCTCAATGTCGGTAAGAGCTGTCAGGTTCACTCCCATCCCCGTTTGGACCACTTCCCGACTCGGGAAATTCACCAAATTCGGCCTGAACTTAGACAACAGTCCCCCCTCGAAGCCGTGGCAGTCGCTAGAACCGCTGGATCAAATCCGGTTGAGCTACCCGGCTTGGAAGCCCCAAAGTCGGTATGAGCTGTCAGGTTCACTCCCATCCCCGTTTGGACCACTTCCCGACTTAGGAAAATCACCAAATTCGGCCTGAACTCAGAGGGCAGGCCCCCCTCGAAGGCCAGGCATTCGGCAGAACCGCCGGGTCAAATCCGACTGTGCTACCCGGCCCCAAAGCCTCAAAGTTGGTATGAGCAGTTAGGTTCACTCCCATCCCCGTTTGGACCACTTCCCGACTTAGGAAATTCACCAAATTCGGCCTGAACTTAGAGGAGAGTCCCCGCTCGAAGGCGTGGAAGTCGGCAGAATCGCCGGGTCAAATCCGACTGAGCTACCCGGCCCCGAAGCCTCAATGTCGGTAAGAGCTGTCAGGTTCACTCCCATCCCCGTTTGGACCACTTCCCGACTCGGGAAATTCACCAAATTCGGCCTGAACTTAGACAACAGTCCCCCCTCGAAGCCGTGGCAGTCGCTAGAACCGCTGGATCAAATCCGGTTGAGCTACCCGGCTTGGAAGCCCCAAAGTCGGTATGAGCTGTCAGGTTCACTCCCATCCCCGTTTGGACCACTTCCCGACTTAGGAAAATCACCAAATTCGGCCTGAACTCAGAGGGCAGGCCCCCCTCGAAGGCCAGGCATTCGGCAGAACCGCCGGGTCAAATCCGACTGTGCTACCCGGCCCCAAAGCCTCAAAGTTGGTATGAGCAGTTAGGTTCACTCCCAAACCCGTTGGGACCACTTCCCGACTTAGGAAATTCACCAAATCCGGCCTGAACTTAGACAACAGTCCCCCCTCGAAGGCGTGACAGTCGGTAGAACCGCCGGGTCAAATCCGGCTGAGCTACCCGATTTGGAAGCCTTCAACACAAAACCCATCCGGCAATGCCACTCAAAAAGGGCCCAAATTCAGAAACACCCCCTTCAATAGGTACCACTTCCTCGGAGACACTACCGGGACACGCTCCCCTCGGCGAAAATTAAGCCCCCACCACTAACTGAAGCCAACCGCAGCCCCAACTTCAACGGAGAAATCAGTAACCAATTCAAAAATGCACTTGGTTACTGATTTGTACTGCTTCAAAAATATTCTAAGTGTCGCTGGTTACTGATTTGTACTGCTCCAAAAATATTCTAAGTGTCACTGGTTACTGATTTGTACTGACTCAAAAATATTCTAAGTGTCGCTGGTTACTGATTTGTACTGACTGAAAAATATTCTAAGTGTCGCTGGTTACTGATTTGTACTGACTCAAAAATATTCTAAGTGTCAGTGGTTACTGATTTGTACTGCTCCAAAAATATTCTAAGTGTCGCTGGTTACTGATTTGTAATGCTCCAAAAATATTCTAAGTGTCGCTGGTTACTGATTTGTACTGCTTCAAAAATATTCTAAGTGTCAGCGGTTACTGATTTGTACTGCTTCAAAAATATTCTAAGTGTCGCTGGTTACTGATTTGTACTGCTTCAAAAATATTCTAAGTGTCTGTGGTTACTGATTTGTACTGCGTCAAAAATATTCTAAGTGTCGCTGGTTACTGATTTGTACTGCTCCAAAAATATTCTAAGTGTCGCTGGTTACTGATTTGTACTGCTTCAAAAATATTCTAAGTGTCGCTGGTTACTGATTTGTACTGCTTCAAAAATATTCTAAGTGTCAGTGGTTACTGATTTGTACTGCTTCAAAAATATTCTAAGTGTCGCTGGTTACTGATTTGTACTGCTTCAAAAATATTCTAAGTGTCAGTGGTTACTGATTTGTACTGCTTCAAAAATATTCTAAGTGTCGCTGGTTACTGATTTGTACTGCTTCAAAAATATTCTAAGTGTCAGTGGTTACTGATTTGTACTGCTCCAAAAATATTCTAAGTGTCGCTGGTTACTGATTTGTACTGCTTCAAAAATATTCTAAGTGTCAGTGGTTACTGATTTGTACTGCTCCAAAAATATTCTAAGTGTCGCTGGTTACTGATTTGTACTGCTTCAAAAATATTCTAAGTGTCAGCGGTTACTGATTTGTACTGCTTCAAAAATATTCTAAGTGTCAGTGGTTACTGATTTGTACTGCTTCAAAAATATTCTAAGTGTCGCTGGTTACTGATTTGTACTGCTTCAAAAATATTCTAAGTGTCAGTGGTTACTGATTTGTACTGCTCCAAAAATATTCTAAGTGTCGCTGGTTACTGATTTGTACTGCTTCAAAAATATTCTAAGTGTCAGTGGTTACTGATTTGTACTGCTTCAAAAATATTCTAAGTGTCGCTGGTTACTGATTTGTACTGCTTCAAAAATATTCTAAGTGTCAGTGGTTACTGATTTGTACTGCTTCAAAAATATTCTAAGTGTCGCTGGTTACTGATTTGTACTGCTCCAAAAATATTCTAAGTGTCGCTGGTTACTGATTTGTACTGCTTCAAAAATATTCTAAGTGTCGCTGGTTACTGATTTGTACTGCTCCAAAAATATTCTAAGTGTCGCTGGTTACTGATTTGTACTGCTTCAAAAATATTCTAAGTGTCGCTGGTTACTGATTTGTACTGCTTCAAAAATATTCTAAGTGTCAGTGGTTACTGATTTGTACTGCTTCAAAAATATTCTAAGTGTCGCTGGTTACTGATTTGTACTGACTCAAAAATATTCTAAGTGGGGCTGGTTACTGATTTGTACTGCTCCAAAAATATTCTAAGTGTCGCTGGTTACTGATTTGTACTGCTTCAAAAATATTCTAAGTGTCAGCGGTTACTGATTTGTACTGCTTCAAAAATATTCTAAGTGTCAGTGGTTACTGATTTGTACTGCTTCAAAAATATTCTAAGTGTCGCCGGTTACTGATTTGTACTGCTTCAAAAATATTCTAAGTGTCAGTGGTTACTGATTTGTACTGCTTCAAAAATATTCTAAGTGTCGCCGGTTACTGATTTGTACTGCTTCAAAAATATTCTAAGTGTCAGTGGTTACTGATTTGTACTGCTCCAAAAATATTCTAAGTGTCGCTGGTTACTGATTTGTACTGCTTCAAAAATATTCTAAGTGTCAGCGGTTACTGATTTGTACTGCTTCAAAAATATTCTAAGTGTCAGTGGTTACTGATTTGTACTGCTTCAAAAATATTCTAAGTGTCGCTGGTTACTGATTTGTACTGCTTCAAAAATATTCTAAGTGTCAGTGGTTACTGATTTGTACTGCTTCAAAAATATTCTAAGTGTCGCTGGTTACTGATTTGTACTGCTCCAAAAATATTCTAAGTGTCGCTGGTTACTGATTTGTACTGCTTCAAAAATATTCTAAGTGTCGCTGGTTACTGATTTGTACTGCTTCAAAAATATTCTAAGTGTCAGTGGTTACTGATTTGTACTGCTTCAAAAATATTCTAAGTGTCGCTGGTTACTGATTTGTACTGATTCAAAAATATTCTAAGTGTCAGTGGTTACTGATTTGTACTGCTTCAACAATATTCTAAGTGTCGCTGGTTACTGATTTGTACTGCTTCAAAAATATTCTAAGTGTCAGTGGTTACTGATTTGTACTGCTTCAAAAATATTCTAAGTGTCGCTGGTTACTGATTTGTACTGCTCCAAAAATATTCTAAGTGTCGCTGGTTACTGATTTGTACTGCTTCAAAAATATTCTAAGTGTCGCTGGTTACTGATTTGTACTGCTCCAAAAATATTCTAAGTGTCGCTGGTTACTGATTTGTACTGCTTCAAAAATATTCTAAGTGTCGCTGGTTACTGATTTGTACTGCTTCAAAAATATTCTAAGTGTCAGTGGTTACTGATTTGTACTGCTTCAAAAATATTCTAAGTGTCGCTGGTTACTGATTTGTACTGACTCAAAAATATTCTAAGTGGGGCTGGTTACTGATTTGTACTGCTCCAAAAATATTCTAAGTGTCGCTGGTTACTGATTTGTACTGCTTCAAAAATATTCTAAGTGTCAGCGGTTACTGATTTGTACTGCTTCAAAAATATTCTAAGTGTCAGTGGTTACTGATTTGTACTGCTTCAAAAATATTCTAAGTGTCGCTGGTTACTGATTTGTACTGATTCAAAAATATTCTAAGTGTCAGTGGTTACTGATTTGTACTGCTTCAACAATATTCTAAGTGTCGCTGGTTACTGATTTGTACTGCTTCAAAAATATTCTAAGTGTCAGTGGTTACTGATTTGTACTGCTTCAAAAATATTCTAAGTGTCGCTGGTTACTGATTTGTACTGCTCCAAAAATATTCTAAGTGTCGCTGGTTACTGATTTGTACTGCTTCAAAAATATTCTAAGTGTCGCTGGTTACTGATTTGTACTGCTCCAAAAATATTCTAAGTGTCGCTGGTTACTGATTTGTACTGCTTCAAAAATATTCTAAGTGTCGCTGGTTACTGATTTGTACTGCTTCAAAAATATTCTAAGTGTCAGTGGTTACTGATTTGTACTGCTTCAAAAATATTCTAAGTGTAGCTGGTTACTGATTTGTACTGACTCAAAAATATTCTAAGTGGGGCTGGTTACTGATTTGTACTGCTCCAAAAATATTCTAAGTGTCGCTGGTTACTGATTTGTACTGCTTCAAAAATATTCTAAGTGTCAGCGGTTACTGATTTGTACTGCTTCAAAAATATTCTAAGTGTCAGTGGTTACTGATTTGTACTGCTTCAAAAATATTCTAAGTGTCGCCGGTTACTGATTTGTACTGCTTCAAAAATATTCTAAGTGTCAGTGGTTACTGATTTGTACTGCTTCAAAAATATTCTAAGTGTCGCCGGTTACTGATTTGTACTGCTTCAAAAATATTCTAAGTGTCAGTGGTTACTGATTTGTACTGCTCCAAAAATATTCTAAGTGTCGCTGGTTACTGATTTGTACTGCTTCAAAAATATTCTAAGTGTCAGCGGTTACTGATTTGTACTGCTTCAAAAATATTCTAAGTGTCAGTGGTTACTGATTTGTACTGCTTCAAAAATATTCTAAGTGTCGCTGGTTACTGATTTGTACTGCTTCAAAAATATTCTAAGTGTCAGTGGTTACTGATT
>NW_026867472.1:551762-561762 GCF_020745735.1 Hemiscyllium ocellatum | reverse complement strand
ATGAAACGCGCCCGGTGGCATCAGGGAAGAACCACAAGGCCCTGGAGCAACGGCCCCTTAACAGGAAAGCCGGCCCGCCAAGGGACCTCCCACACCAGACGGTCGGAGCCAGATCGATCAAAGTGTGGACCGCAGCGAAGTCGCCCCTCGCACCACGCTCGCGGGTCCGGGTTGGAAAACTGGGTGACGAGCACCACAGGGCGGCAGAGCCATCGCACTTGCCGGGTGGCAGAGGAAGGACCGGACTATGTACCATAGCGGCCAACGACTCCCAGAGCCGGGAGCGCGGCGTCTGCTCTCAGCCTAAGAGGCTTTTGGGAGTGCTCAGGCAAGGGTCAGCCTGCACCCTTGCTGGCAGCACCCAGGGGGAACCAGGACGCTTGCGTCTCCCGCCTTCATTTTCGACACAAGCGCCTGAGGAGGGACACCACCCCTCCCCTTGTGTCAAGAGACCTCCGCACTGGCCTCTGACTGATTCTTAGAACGGACGGAAAGAGTCGGGCAAGCCTGTCAAAGCTTTGAGCGAATGTCAAAAGCTTTAGACTGCCGCGAACCCTCCGGCTTGCACTGAGACACGAGGTCGATGTGCTAAGCACCCCGGGGCCCCTTTCGCCTGCAGGTCCCGAGCCGCCAACATGTTCTTAGTATCGTGTTCCCCAAACCTGGGTGACGGGCACCACAGGGCGGCAGAGCCATCGCACTTGCCGGGTGGCAGAGGAAGGACCGGACTATGTACCATAGCGGCCAACCACTCCCAGAGCCGGTCGTGCGGGGCTCGAGGTCTGCTCTCAACGTCACATGCTTCTGTGAGTGCTCAGGCAAGGGTCAGACCACATCCTTCCTGGCAGCACCCAAAGCAACCAGGCCGCTCGTGTCTCTCGCCTTCATTTTTCGACACAAGCGCCTGAGGAGGGACGCCACCCCTCCCCTTGCGTCAAGAGACCTCCCCACCGGCCTCTGACTGATTCTTAGAACGGACGGAAAGAGTCGGGCAAGCCTGTCAAAGATTTGAGCGTATGTCAAAAGCTTTAGACTTCCGCGAACTCTCTGGCTTGCACTGAGACCCGAGGTCGATGTGCTCAGCACCACGGGGCCCCTTTCGCCTGCAGGTCCCGAGCCGCCAACATGTTCTTAGTATCGTGTTCCCCAAACCTGGGTGACGGGCACCACAGGGCGACAGAGCCATCGCACTTGCCGGGTGGCAGAGGAAGGACCGGACTATGTACAATAGCGGCCAACGACTCCCAGAGCCGGTTGTGCGGGGCTCGAGGTCTGCTCTCAACATCACATGCTTTTGGATGTGCTCAGGCAAGGGTCAGACCACATCCTTCCTGGCAGCACCCAAAGCAACCAGGCCGCTCGCGTCTCTCGCCTTCATTTTTCGACACAAGCGCCTGAGGAGGGACGCCACCCCTCCCCTTTGCGTCAAGAGACCTCCCCACCGGCCTCTGACTGATTCTTAGAACGGACGGAAAGAGTCGGGCAAGCCTGTCAAAGCTTTGAGCGAATGTCAAAAGCTTTAGACTTCCGCGAACTCTCCGGCTTGCACTGAGACGCGAGGTCGATGTGCTAAGCACCACGGGGCCCCTTTCGCCTGCAGGTCCCGAGCCGCCAACATGTTCTTAGTATCGTGTTCTCCAATCCTGGGTGACGGGCACCGCAGGGAGGCAGAGCCATCGCACTTGCCGGGTGGCAGAGGAAGGACCGGACTATGTACAATAGCGGCCAACGACTCCCAGAGCCGGTTGTGCGGCGTCTGCTCTCAGCCTAAGAGGCTTCTGGGAGTGCTCAGGCAAGGGTCAGCCTGCACCCTTGCTGGCAGCACCCAGGGGAACCAGGACGCTTGCATCTCTCGCCTTCATTTTCGACACAAGCGCCTGAGGAGGGACGCCACCCCTCCCCTTGCGTCAAGAGACCTCCCCACCAGCCTCTGACTGATTCTTAGAACGGACGGAAAGAGTCGGGCAAGCCTGTCAAAGCTTTGAGCGAATGTCAAAAGCTTTAGACTTCCGCGAACTCTCCGGCTTGCACTGAGACGCGAGGTCGATGTGCTAAGCACCACGGGGCCCCTTTCGCCTGCAGGTCCCGAGCCGCCAACATGTTCTTAGTATCGTGTTCTCCAAACCTGGGTGACGGGCACCGCAGGGAGGCAGAGCCATCGCACTTGCCGGGTGGCAGAGGAAGGACCGGACTATGTACAATAGCGGCCAACGACTCCCAGAGCCGGTAGTGCGGCGTCTGCTCTCAGCCTAAGAGGCTTCTGGGAGTGCTCAGGCAAGGGTCAGCCTGCACCCTTGCTGGCAGCACCCAGGGGAACCAGGACGCTTGCATCTCTCGCCTTCATTTTCGACACAAACGCCTGAGGAGGGAAGCCAACCCTCCGTGTGTCAAGAGACCGTCCCCGCCCCGGCCTCCGACTGATTCTTAGAACGGACGGAAAGAGTCAGGCAAGCCTGTTAAGACTTCCGCGAACTCTCCGGCTTGCACTGAGACGCGAGGTCGATGTGCTCAGCACCACGGGGCCCCTTTCGCCTGCAGGTCCCGAGCCGCCAACATGTTCTAAGTATCGTGTTCTCCAAACCTGGGTGACGGGCACCGCAGGGAGGCAGAGCCATCGCACTTGCCGGGTGGCAGAGGAAGGACCGGACTATGTACAATAGCGGCCAACGACTCCCAGAGCCGGTAGTGCGGCGCCTGCTCTCAGCCTAAGAGGCTTTTGGGAGTGCTCAGGCAAGGGTCAGCCTGCACCCTTGCTGGCAGCACCCAGGGGAACCAGGACGCTTGCATCTCTCGCCTTCATTTTCGACACAAACGCCTGAGGAGGGAAGCCAACCCTCCGTGTGTCAAGAGACCGTCCCCGCCCCGGCCTCCGACTGATTCTTAGAACGGACGGAAAGAGTCAGGCAAGCCTGTTAAGACTTCCGCGAACTCTCCGGCTTGCACTGAGACGCGAGGTCGATGTGCTCAGCACCACGGGGCCCCCTTCGCCTGCAGGTCCCGAGCCGCCAACATGTTCTAAGTATCGTGTTCCCCAAACCTGGGTGACGAGCACCGCAGGGAGGCAGAGCCATCGCACTTGCCGGGTGGCAGAGGAAGGACCGGACTATGTACAATAGCGGCCAACGACTCCCAGAGCCGGTAGTGCGGCGCCTGCTCTCAGCTTAAGAGGCTTTTGGGAGTGCTCAGGCAAGGGTCAGCCTGCACCCTTGCTGGCAGCACCCAGGGGAACCAGGACGCTTGCATCTCTCGCCTTCATTTTCGACACAAACACCTGAGGAGGGAAGCCAACCCTCCGTGTGTCAAGAGACCGTCCCCGCCCCGGCCTCCGACTGATTCTTAGAACGGACGGAAAGAGTCAGGCAAGCCTGTCAAAGAATTGAGCAGATGTCAAAATCTTTTAAGACTTCCGCGAACTCTCCGGCTTGCACTGAGACCCGAGGTCGATGTGCTCAGCACCACGGGGCCCCTTTCGCCTGCAGGTCCCGAGCCGCCAACATGTTCTAAGTATCGTGTTCCCCAAACCTGGGTGACGAGCACCGCAGGGCGGCAGAGCCATCGCACTTGCCGGGTGGCAGAGGAAGGACCGGACTATGTACAATAGCGGCCAACCACTCCCAGAGCCGGTAGTGCGGCGTGCGAGGTCTGCTCTCAGCGGAAGAGGGTTTTGGGAATGCTCAGGCAAGGGCCAGCCTGCACCCTTCCTGGCCGCTCCCACGGGAACCAGGCTACTTGCAATCCTTTCCCCCAATAGCAAGTGCCTTTTGGAGGGACGGCCGGAGTCAACGTGGGGTTTGCCCGCCCTCCAAAGTGTCAAGAGACCGCCGCACAGGCCTCTGACTGATTCTTAGAACAGGCAGCAAGAGTTGGGTAAGTCTGTCGAAAATTTGACAAAGTGTCAAAAATTAGACTTCCGAGAGCTCTTGGGCATGCACACAGGCCTGTCATTCAAGTGCTCTGCCCGCGGAACCGTTTTTCGGATGCCTTTCAAAGTGGTCCCGCGCCGCCATTTTGTTCTAAAAATCGTGTTCCCAGAAATCTCCGGGTACCCCGCCAACCTCACTGTGTCACAATGTCAAGTGGCACTGAATGGGTCTGAATTTCAAATTCGACTGCTTCGCTCTGGAACTCGAACCCGGCAAAACCGTTTGGATTTTTCCCGGTCCAGACTTCCGCGGCAGACAAAGTTAAAGTTTTCGGGCTGCAGACTCAAAACGACATCTGGCCAACCGCCGGGCTCAATTCGCCCAGTTCCTCCGGCACTTCGGAACTCATGTTCGGCATGAGTTTTTGAATCTTTCCCGATGCTTCGGCATTTTCCTCCGCTGACACTTAGAATATTTTTCACACTTGGCCGAAAATTTTTCTAAGTTTTTCTGGTTACTGATTTCTTCTTTTCGGGCATTTTTCTAAGTTTTCTTGGTTACTCATTTCTCATTTTCAAACATTTTTCTAAGTTTTTCTGGTTACTGATTTCTTCTTTTTGGGCATTTTTCTAAGTTTTCTTGGTTACTCATTTCTCATTTTCAAACATTTTTCTAAGTTTTTCTGGTTACTCATTTCTCATTTTCAAACATTTTTCTAAGTTTTTCTGGTTACTGATTTCTTCTTTTTGGGCATTTTTCTAAGTTTTCTTGGTTACTCATTTCTCATTTTCAAACATTTTTCTAAGTTTTTCTGGTTACTGATTTCTTCTTTTTGGGCATTTTTCTAAGTTTTCTTGGTTACTCATTTCTCATTTTCAAACATTTTTCTAAGTTTTCTTGGTTACTCATTTCTCATTTTCAAACATTTTTCTAAGTTTTTCTGGTTACTGATTTCTTCTTTTTGGGCATTTTTCTAAGTTTTCTTGGTTACTCATTTCTCATTTTCAAACATTTTTCTAAGTTTTTCTGGTTACTCATTTCTCATTTTCAAACATTTTTCTAAGTTTTTCTGGTTACTGATTTCTTCTTTTTGGGCATTTTTCTAAGTTTTCTTGGTTACTCATTTCTCATTTTCAAACATTTTTCTAAGTTTTTCTGGTTACTCATTTCTCATTTTCAAACATTTTTCTAAGTTTTTCTGGTTACTCATTTCTGCTTTTCCAACGTTTTACTAAGTTTTGCTGGTTACTGAGTTCACACTTTTAAACATTTTCGGGCATTTTTCTACGTTTTTCATGTTACTCATTTAGCACTTTCAGGCACTTTCCTATGCTTTCCTGCTTACTGATTTCACACTTTTAAGCATCTTCGGGCATGTTCCCTAAGTTTTGCAGTTCATTCGTTTGGGACAGTCAGGCAGCTTTCCTAAGCTTTCCTGGTAACCGAATTCACATTGTTGAGAACTTTGGAACCCTTCCCTAAGCTGTGCTGGTTACTCACTTTACCTCTTCAGACACTTGCCCCCGTTGTGACAGAGACCACTTCCCGACTCGGGAAATGCACCAAATTCGGCCTGAACTCAGAGGGCAGTCCCCCCTCGAAGGCGTGGAAGTCGGCAGAATCGCCGGGTCAAATCCGGCTGAGCTACCCGGCTTGGAAGCCTCAAAGTCGGTATGAGCTGTCAGGTTCACTCCCATCCCCGTTTGGACCACTTCCCGACTCGGGAAATTCACCAAATTCGGCCTGAACTCAGAGGACAGTCCCCCCTCGAAGGCGTGACAGTCGGCAGAACCGCCGGATCAAATCCGGCTGAGCTACCCGGCCCCGAAGCCTCAAAGTCGGTAAGAGCTGTCAGGTTCACTCCCATCCCCGTTTGGACCACTTCCCGACTCGGGAAATTCACCAAATTCGGCCTGAACTTATACAACAGTCCCCCCTCGAAGGCGTGACAGTCGGCAGAACCGCCGGATCAAATCCGGTTGAGCTACCCGGCTTGGAAGCCCCAAAGTCGGTAAGAGCTGTCAGGTTCACTCCCATCCCCGTTTGGACCACTTCCCGACTCGGGAAATTCACCAAATTCGGCCTGAACTTATACAACAGTCCCCCCTCGAAGGCGTGACAGTCGCTAGAACCGCCGGATCAAATCCGGTTGAGCTACCCGGCTTGGAAGCCCCAAAGTCGGTAAGAGCTGTCAGGTTCACTCCCATCCCCGTTTGGACCACTTCCCGACTTAGGAAATTCACCAAATTCGGCCTGAACTTAGAGGAGAGTCCCCGCTCGAAGGCGTGGAAGTCGGCAGAATCGCCGGGTCAAATCCGACTGAGCTACCCGGCCCCGAAGCCTCAATGTCGGTAAGAGCTGTCAGGTTCACTCCCATCCCCGTTTGGACCACTTCCCGACTCGGGAAATTCACCAAATTCGGCCTGAACTTAGACAACAGTCCCCCCTCGAAGCCGTGGCAGTCGCTAGAACCGCCGGATCAAATCCGGTTGAGCTACCCGGCTTGGAAGCCCCAAAGTCGGTATGAGCTGTCAGGTTCACTCCCATCCCCGTTTGGACCACTTCCCGACTTAGGAAAATCACCAAATTCGGCCTGAACTCAGAGGGCAGGCCCCCCTCGAAGGCCAGGCATTCGGCAGAACCGCCGGGTCAAATCCGACTGTGCTACCCGGCCCCAAAGCCTCAAAGTCGGTATGAGCAGTTAGGTTCACTCCCATCCCCGTTTGGACCACTTCCCGACTTAGGAAATTCACCAAATTCGGCCTGAACTTAGAGGAGAGTCCCCGCTCGAAGGCGTGGAAGTCGGCAGAATCGCCGGGTCAAATCCGACTGAGCTACCCGGCCCCGAAGCCTCAATGTCGGTAAGAGCTGTCAGGTTCACTCCCATCCCCGTTTGGACCACTTCCCGACTCGGGAAATTCACCAAATTCGGCCTGAACTTAGACAACAGTCCCCCCTCGAAGCCGTGGCAGTCGCTAGAACCGCTGGATCAAATCCGGTTGAGCTACCCGGCTTGGAAGCCCCAAAGTCGGTATGAGCTGTCAGGTTCACTCCCATCCCCGTTTGGACCACTTCCCGACTTAGGAAAATCACCAAATTCGGCCTGAACTCAGAGGGCAGGCCCCCCTCGAAGGCCAGGCATTCGGCAGAACCGCCGGGTCAAATCCGACTGTGCTACCCGGCCCCAAAGCCTCAAAGTTGGTATGAGCAGTTAGGTTCACTCCCATCCCCGTTTGGACCACTTCCCGACTTAGGAAATTCACCAAATTCGGCCTGAACTTAGAGGAGAGTCCCCGCTCGAAGGCGTGGAAGTCGGCAGAATCGCCGGGTCAAATCCGACTGAGCTACCCGGCCCCGAAGCCTCAATGTCGGTAAGAGCTGTCAGGTTCACTCCCATCCCCGTTTGGACCACTTCCCGACTCGGGAAATTCACCAAATTCGGCCTGAACTTAGACAACAGTCCCCCCTCGAAGCCGTGGCAGTCGCTAGAACCGCTGGATCAAATCCGGTTGAGCTACCCGGCTTGGAAGCCCCAAAGTCGGTATGAGCTGTCAGGTTCACTCCCATCCCCGTTTGGACCACTTCCCGACTTAGGAAAATCACCAAATTCGGCCTGAACTCAGAGGGCAGGCCCCCCTCGAAGGCCAGGCATTCGGCAGAACCGCCGGGTCAAATCCGACTGTGCTACCCGGCCCCAAAGCCTCAAAGTTGGTATGAGCAGTTAGGTTCACTCCCAAACCCGTTGGGACCACTTCCCGACTTAGGAAATTCACCAAATCCGGCCTGAACTTAGACAACAGTCCCCCCTCGAAGGCGTGACAGTCGGTAGAACCGCCGGGTCAAATCCGGCTGAGCTACCCGATTTGGAAGCCTTCAACACAAAACCCATCCGGCAATGCCACTCAAAAAGGGCCCAAATTCAGAAACACCCCCTTCAATAGGTACCACTTCCTCGGAGACACTACCGGGACACGCTCCCCTCGGCGAAAATTAAGCCCCCACCACTAACTGAAGCCAACCGCAGCCCCAACTTCAACGGAGAAATCAGTAACCAATTCAAAAATGCACTTGGTTACTGATTTGTACTGCTTCAAAAATATTCTAAGTGTCGCTGGTTACTGATTTGTACTGCTCCAAAAATATTCTAAGTGTCACTGGTTACTGATTTGTACTGACTCAAAAATATTCTAAGTGTCGCTGGTTACTGATTTGTACTGACTGAAAAATATTCTAAGTGTCGCTGGTTACTGATTTGTACTGACTCAAAAATATTCTAAGTGTCAGTGGTTACTGATTTGTACTGCTCCAAAAATATTCTAAGTGTCGCTGGTTACTGATTTGTAATGCTCCAAAAATATTCTAAGTGTCGCTGGTTACTGATTTGTACTGCTTCAAAAATATTCTAAGTGTCAGCGGTTACTGATTTGTACTGCTTCAAAAATATTCTAAGTGTCGCTGGTTACTGATTTGTACTGCTTCAAAAATATTCTAAGTGTCAGTGGTTACTGATTTGTACTGCGTCAAAAATATTCTAAGTGTCGCTGGTTACTGATTTGTACTGCTCCAAAAATATTCTAAGTGTCGCTGGTTACTGATTTGTACTGCTTCAAAAATATTCTAAGTGTCGCTGGTTACTGATTTGTACTGCTTCAAAAATATTCTAAGTGTCAGTGGTTACTGATTTGTACTGCTTCAAAAATATTCTAAGTGTCGCTGGTTACTGATTTGTACTGCTTCAAAAATATTCTAAGTGTCAGTGGTTACTGATTTGTACTGCTTCAAAAATATTCTAAGTGTCGCTGGTTACTGATTTGTACTGCTTCAAAAATATTCTAAGTGTCAGTGGTTACTGATTTGTACTGCTCCAAAAATATTCTAAGTGTCGCTGGTTACTGATTTGTACTGCTTCAAAAATATTCTAAGTGTCAGTGGTTACTGATTTGTACTGCTCCAAAAATATTCTAAGTGTCGCTGGTTACTGATTTGTACTGCTTCAAAAATATTCTAAGTGTCAGCGGTTACTGATTTGTACTGCTTCAAAAATATTCTAAGTGTCAGTGGTTACTGATTTGTACTGCTTCAAAAATATTCTAAGTGTCGCTGGTTACTGATTTGTACTGCTTCAAAAATATTCTAAGTGTCTGTGGTTACTGATTTGTACTGCTCCAAAAATATTCTAAGTGTCGCTGGTTACTGATTTGTACTGCTTCAAAAATATTCTAAGTGTCAGTGGTTACTGATTTGTACTGCTTCAAAAATATTCTAAGTGTCGCTGGTTACTGATTTGTACTGCTTCAAAAATATTCTAAGTGTCAGTGGTTACTGATTTGTACTGCTTCAAAAATATTCTAAGTGTCGCTGGTTACTGATTTGTACTGCTCCAAAAATATTCTAAGTGTCGCTGGTTACTGATTTGTACTGCTTCAAAAATATTCTAAGTGTCGCTGGTTACTGATTTGTACTGCTCCAAAAATATTCTAAGTGTCGCTGGTTACTGATTTGTACTGCTTCAAAAATATTCTAAGTGTCGCTGGTTACTGATTTGTACTGCTTCAAAAATATTCTAAGTGTCAGTGGTTACTGATTTGTACTGCTTCAAAAATATTCTAAGTGTCGCTGGTTACTGATTTGTACTGACTCAAAAATATTCTAAGTGGGGCTGGTTACTGATTTGTACTGCTCCAAAAATATTCTAAGTGTCGCTGGTTACTGATTTGTACTGCTTCAAAAATATTCTAAGTGTCAGCGGTTACTGATTTGTACTGCTTCAAAAATATTCTAAGTGTCAGTGGTTACTGATTTGTACTGCTTCAAAAATATTCTAAGTGTCGCCGGTTACTGATTTGTACTGCTTCAAAAATATTCTAAGTGTCAGTGGTTACTGATTTGTACTGCTTCAAAAATATTCTAAGTGTCGCCGGTTACTGATTTGTACTGCTTCAAAAATATTCTAAGTGTCAGTGGTTACTGATTTGTACTGCTCCAAAAATATTCTAAGTGTCGCTGGTTACTGATTTGTACTGCTTCAAAAATATTCTAAGTGTCAGCGGTTACTGATTTGTACTGCTTCAAAAATATTCTAAGTGTCAGTGGTTACTGATTTGTACTGCTTCAAAAATATTCTAAGTGTCGCTGGT
>NW_026867472.1:534262-539262 GCF_020745735.1 Hemiscyllium ocellatum | reverse complement strand
CCTTTCGCCTGCAGGTCCCGAGCCGCCAACATGTTCTTAGTATCGTGTTCCCCAAACCTGGGTGACGGGCACCACAGGGCGGCAGAGCCATCGCACTTGCCGGGTGGCAGAGGAAGGACCGGACTATGTACCATAGCGGCCAACCACTCCCAGAGCCGGTCGTGCGGGGCTCGAGGTCTGCTCTCAACGTCACATGCTTCTGTGAGTGCTCAGGCAAGGGTCAGACCACATCCTTCCTGGCAGCACCCAAAGCAACCAGGCCGCTCGTGTCTCTCGCCTTCATTTTTCGACACAAGCGCCTGAGGAGGGACGCCACCCCTCCCCTTGCGTCAAGAGACCTCCCCACCGGCCTCTGACTGATTCTTAGAACGGACGGAAAGAGTCGGGCAAGCCTGTCAAAGATTTGAGCGTATGTCAAAAGCTTTAGACTTCCGCGAACTCTCTGGCTTGCACTGAGACCCGAGGTCGATGTGCTCAGCACCACGGGGCCCCTTTCGCCTGCAGGTCCCGAGCCGCCAACATGTTCTTAGTATCGTGTTCCCCAAACCTGGGTGACGGGCACCACAGGGCGACAGAGCCATCGCACTTGCCGGGTGGCAGAGGAAGGACCGGACTATGTACAATAGCGGCCAACGACTCCCAGAGCCGGTTGTGCGGGGCTCGAGGTCTGCTCTCAACATCACATGCTTTTGGATGTGCTCAGGCAAGGGTCAGACCACATCCTTCCTGGCAGCACCCAAAGCAACCAGGCCGCTCGCGTCTCTCGCCTTCATTTTTCGACACAAGCGCCTGAGGAGGGACGCCACCCCTCCCCTTTGCGTCAAGAGACCTCCCCACCGGCCTCTGACTGATTCTTAGAACGGACGGAAAGAGTCGGGCAAGCCTGTCAAAGCTTTGAGCGAATGTCAAAAGCTTTAGACTTCCGCGAACTCTCCGGCTTGCACTGAGACGCGAGGTCGATGTGCTAAGCACCACGGGGCCCCTTTCGCCTGCAGGTCCCGAGCCGCCAACATGTTCTTAGTATCGTGTTCTCCAATCCTGGGTGACGGGCACCGCAGGGAGGCAGAGCCATCGCACTTGCCGGGTGGCAGAGGAAGGACCGGACTATGTACAATAGCGGCCAACGACTCCCAGAGCCGGTTGTGCGGCGTCTGCTCTCAGCCTAAGAGGCTTCTGGGAGTGCTCAGGCAAGGGTCAGCCTGCACCCTTGCTGGCAGCACCCAGGGGAACCAGGACGCTTGCATCTCTCGCCTTCATTTTCGACACAAGCGCCTGAGGAGGGACGCCACCCCTCCCCTTGCGTCAAGAGACCTCCCCACCAGCCTCTGACTGATTCTTAGAACGGACGGAAAGAGTCGGGCAAGCCTGTCAAAGCTTTGAGCGAATGTCAAAAGCTTTAGACTTCCGCGAACTCTCCGGCTTGCACTGAGACGCGAGGTCGATGTGCTAAGCACCACGGGGCCCCTTTCGCCTGCAGGTCCCGAGCCGCCAACATGTTCTTAGTATCGTGTTCTCCAAACCTGGGTGACGGGCACCGCAGGGAGGCAGAGCCATCGCACTTGCCGGGTGGCAGAGGAAGGACCGGACTATGTACAATAGCGGCCAACGACTCCCAGAGCCGGTAGTGCGGCGTCTGCTCTCAGCCTAAGAGGCTTCTGGGAGTGCTCAGGCAAGGGTCAGCCTGCACCCTTGCTGGCAGCACCCAGGGGAACCAGGACGCTTGCATCTCTCGCCTTCATTTTCGACACAAACGCCTGAGGAGGGAAGCCAACCCTCCGTGTGTCAAGAGACCGTCCCCGCCCCGGCCTCCGACTGATTCTTAGAACGGACGGAAAGAGTCAGGCAAGCCTGTTAAGACTTCCGCGAACTCTCCGGCTTGCACTGAGACGCGAGGTCGATGTGCTCAGCACCACGGGGCCCCTTTCGCCTGCAGGTCCCGAGCCGCCAACATGTTCTAAGTATCGTGTTCTCCAAACCTGGGTGACGGGCACCGCAGGGAGGCAGAGCCATCGCACTTGCCGGGTGGCAGAGGAAGGACCGGACTATGTACAATAGCGGCCAACGACTCCCAGAGCCGGTAGTGCGGCGCCTGCTCTCAGCCTAAGAGGCTTTTGGGAGTGCTCAGGCAAGGGTCAGCCTGCACCCTTGCTGGCAGCACCCAGGGGAACCAGGACGCTTGCATCTCTCGCCTTCATTTTCGACACAAACGCCTGAGGAGGGAAGCCAACCCTCCGTGTGTCAAGAGACCGTCCCCGCCCCGGCCTCCGACTGATTCTTAGAACGGACGGAAAGAGTCAGGCAAGCCTGTTAAGACTTCCGCGAACTCTCCGGCTTGCACTGAGACGCGAGGTCGATGTGCTCAGCACCACGGGGCCCCCTTCGCCTGCAGGTCCCGAGCCGCCAACATGTTCTAAGTATCGTGTTCCCCAAACCTGGGTGACGAGCACCGCAGGGAGGCAGAGCCATCGCACTTGCCGGGTGGCAGAGGAAGGACCGGACTATGTACAATAGCGGCCAACGACTCCCAGAGCCGGTAGTGCGGCGCCTGCTCTCAGCTTAAGAGGCTTTTGGGAGTGCTCAGGCAAGGGTCAGCCTGCACCCTTGCTGGCAGCACCCAGGGGAACCAGGACGCTTGCATCTCTCGCCTTCATTTTCGACACAAACACCTGAGGAGGGAAGCCAACCCTCCGTGTGTCAAGAGACCGTCCCCGCCCCGGCCTCCGACTGATTCTTAGAACGGACGGAAAGAGTCAGGCAAGCCTGTCAAAGAATTGAGCAGATGTCAAAATCTTTTAAGACTTCCGCGAACTCTCCGGCTTGCACTGAGACCCGAGGTCGATGTGCTCAGCACCACGGGGCCCCTTTCGCCTGCAGGTCCCGAGCCGCCAACATGTTCTAAGTATCGTGTTCCCCAAACCTGGGTGACGAGCACCGCAGGGCGGCAGAGCCATCGCACTTGCCGGGTGGCAGAGGAAGGACCGGACTATGTACAATAGCGGCCAACCACTCCCAGAGCCGGTAGTGCGGCGTGCGAGGTCTGCTCTCAGCGGAAGAGGGTTTTGGGAATGCTCAGGCAAGGGCCAGCCTGCACCCTTCCTGGCCGCTCCCACGGGAACCAGGCTACTTGCAATCCTTTCCCCCAATAGCAAGTGCCTTTTGGAGGGACGGCCGGAGTCAACGTGGGGTTTGCCCGCCCTCCAAAGTGTCAAGAGACCGCCGCACAGGCCTCTGACTGATTCTTAGAACAGGCAGCAAGAGTTGGGTAAGTCTGTCGAAAATTTGACAAAGTGTCAAAAATTAGACTTCCGAGAGCTCTTGGGCATGCACACAGGCCTGTCATTCAAGTGCTCTGCCCGCGGAACCGTTTTTCGGATGCCTTTCAAAGTGGTCCCGCGCCGCCATTTTGTTCTAAAAATCGTGTTCCCAGAAATCTCCGGGTACCCCGCCAACCTCACTGTGTCACAATGTCAAGTGGCACTGAATGGGTCTGAATTTCAAATTCGACTGCTTCGCTCTGGAACTCGAACCCGGCAAAACCGTTTGGATTTTTCCCGGTCCAGACTTCCGCGGCAGACAAAGTTAAAGTTTTCGGGCTGCAGACTCAAAACGACATCTGGCCAACCGCCGGGCTCAATTCGCCCAGTTCCTCCGGCACTTCGGAACTCATGTTCGGCATGAGTTTTTGAATCTTTCCCGATGCTTCGGCATTTTCCTCCGCTGACACTTAGAATATTTTTCACACTTGGCCGAAAATTTTTCTAAGTTTTTCTGGTTACTGATTTCTTCTTTTCGGGCATTTTTCTAAGTTTTCTTGGTTACTCATTTCTCATTTTCAAACATTTTTTCTAAGTTTTTCTGGTTACTGATTTCTTCTTTTTTGGGCATTTTTCTAAGTTTTCTTGGTTACTCATTTCTCATTTTCAAACATTTTTCTAAGTTTTTCTGGTTACTCATTTCTCATTTTCAAACATTTTTCTAAGTTTTTCTGGTTACTGATTTCTTCTTTTTGGGCATTTTTCTAAGTTTTCTTGGTTACTCATTTCTCATTTTCAAACATTTTTCTAAGTTTTTCTGGTTACTGATTTCTTCTTTTTGGGCATTTTTTCTAAGTTTTCTTGGTTACTCATTTCTCATTTTCAAACATTTTTCTAAGTTTTCTTGGTTACTCATTTCTCATTTTCAAACATTTTTCTAAGTTTTTCTGGTTACTGATTTCTTCTTTTTGGGCATTTTTCTAAGTTTTCTTGGTTACTCATTTCTCATTTTCAAACATTTTTCTAAGTTTTTTGGTTACTCATTTCTCATTTTCAAACATTTTTACTAAGTTTTTCTGGTTACTGATTTCTTCTTTTTGGCATTTTTCTAAGTTTTCTTGGTTACTCATTTCTCATTTTCAACATTTTTCTAAGTTTTTCTGGTTACTCATTTCTCATTTTCAAACATTTTTCTAAGTTTTTTCTGGTTACTCATTTCTGCTTTTCCAACGTTTTACTAAGTTTTGCTGGTTACTGAGTTCACACTTTTAAACATTTTCGGGCATTTTTCTACGTTTTTCTTGTTACTCATTTAGCACTTTCAGGCACTTTCCTATGCTTTCCTGCTTACTGATTTCACACTTTTAAGCATCTTCGGGCATGTTCCCTAAGTTTTGCAGTTCATTCGTTTGGGACAGTCAGGCAACTTTCCTAAGCTTTCCTGGTAACGAATTCACATTGTTGAGTAACTTTGGAACCCTTCCTAAGCTGTGCTGGTTACTCACTTTACCTCTTCAGACACTTGCCCCCGGTGTGACAGAGAACACTTCCCGACTCGGGAAATGCACCAATTTAGGCCTGAACTCAGCGGCAGTCCCCCTCGAAGGCGTGGAAGTCGGCAGAATCGCCCGGGTCAAATCGGCTGAGCTACCCGGCGTGGAAGCCACCAAAGTCGGTATGAGCTGTCAGGTTCACTCCATCCCCGTTTGCACCACTTCCCGACTCGGGAAATTCACCAAATCGGCC
>NW_026867472.1:203875-212759 GCF_020745735.1 Hemiscyllium ocellatum | reverse complement strand
CCCACCGGCCTCTGACTGATTCTTAGAACGGACGGAAAGAGTCGGGCAAGCCTGTCAAAGATTGAGCGTATGTCAAAAGCTTTAGACTTCCGCGAAACTCTCTGCTTGCACTGAGACCCGAGGTCGATGTGCTCAGCACCACGGGGCCCCTTTCGCCTGCAGGTCCCGAGCCGCCAACATGTTCTTAGTATCGTGTTCCCCAAACCTGGGTGACGGGCACCACAGGGCGACAGAGCCATCGCACTTGCCGGGTGGCAGAGGAAGGACCGGACTATGTACAATAGCGGCCAACGACTCCCAGAGCCGTTGTGCGGGGCTCGAGGTCTGCTCTCAACATCACATGCTTTTGGATGTGCTCAGGCAAGGGTCAGACCACAACCTTCCTGGCAGCACCCAAAGCAACCAGGCCGCTCGCGTCTCTCGCCTTCATTTTTCGACACAAGCGCCTGAGGAGGGACGCCACCCCTCCCCTTTGCGTCAAGAGACCTCCCCACCGGCCTCTGACTGATTCTTAGAACGGACGGAAAGAGTCGGGCAAGCCTGTCAAAGCTTTGAGCGAATGTCAAAAGCTTTAGACTTCCGCGAACTCTCCGGCTTGCACTGAGACGCGAGGTCGATGTGCTAAGCACCACGGGGCCCCGTCGCCTGCAGGTCCCGAGCCGCCAACATGTTCTTAGTATCGTGTTCTCCAATCCTGGGTGACGGGCACCGCAGGGAGGCAGAGCCATCGCACTTGCCGGGTGGCAGAGGAAGGACCGGACTATGTACAATAGCGGCCAACGACTCCCAGAGCCGGTTGTGCGGCGTCTGCTCTCAGCCTAAGAGGCTTCTGGGAGTGCTCAGGCAAGGGTCAGCCTGCACCCTTGCTGGCAGCACCCAGGGAACCAGGACGCTTGCATCTCTCGCCTTCATTTTCGACACAAGCGCCTGAGGAGGGACGCCACCCCTCCCCTTGCGTCAAGAGACCTCCCCACCAGCCTCTGACTGATTCTTAGAACGGACGGAAAGAGTCGGGCAAGCCTGTCAAAGCTTTGAGCGAATGTCAAAAGCTTTAGACTTCCGCGAACTCTCCGGCTTGCACTGAGACGCGAGGTCGATGTGCTAAGCACCACGGGGCCCCTTTCGCCTGCAGGTCCCGAGCCGCCAACATGTTCTTAGTATCGTGTTCTCCAAACCTGGGTGACGGGCACCGCAGGGAGGCAGAGCCATCGCACTTGCCGGGTGGCAGAGGAAGGACCGGACTATGTACAATAGCGGCCAACGACTCCCAGAGCCGGTAGTGCGGCGTCTGCTCTCAGCCTAAGAGGCTTCTGGGAGTGCTCAGGCAAGGGTCAGCCTGCACCCTTGCTGGCAGCACCCAGGGAACCAGGACGCTTGCATCTCTCGCCTTCATTTTCGACACAAACGCCTGAGGAGGGAAGCCAACCCTCCGTGTGTCAAGAGACCGTCCCCGCCCCGGCCTCCGACTGATTCTTAGAACGGACGGAAAGAGTCAGGCAAGCCTGTTAAGACTTCCGCGAACTCTCCGGCTTGCACTGAGACGCGAGGTCGATGTGCTCACACCACGGGGCCCCTTTCGCCTGCAGGTCCCGAGCCGCCAACATGTTCTAAGTATCGTGTTCTCCAAACCTGGGTGACGGGCACCGCAGGGAGGCAGAGCCATCGCACTTGCCGGGTGGCAGAGGAAGGACCGGACTATGTACAATAGCGGCCAACGACTCCCAGAGCCGGTAGTGCGGCGCCTGCTCTCAGCCTAAGAGGCTTTTGGGAGTGCTCAGGCAAGGGTCAGCCTGCACCCTTGCTGGCAGCACCCAGGGGAACCAGGACGCTTGCATCTCTCGCCTTCATTTTCGACACAAACGCCTGAGGAGGGAAGCCAACCCTCCGTGTGTCAAGAGACCGTCCCCGCCCCGGCCTCCGACTGATTCTTAGAACGGACGGAAAGAGTCAGGCAAGCCTGTTAAGACTTCCGCGAACTCTCCGGCTTGCACTGAGACGCGAGGTCGATGTGCTCAGCACCACGGGGCCCCCTTCGCCTGCAGGTCCCGAGCCGCCAACATGTTCTAAGTATCGTGTTCCCCAAACCTGGGTGACGAGCACCGCAGGGAGGCAGAGCCATCGCACTTGCCGGGTGGCAGAGGAAGGACCGGACTATGTACAATAGCGGCCAACGACTCCCAGAGCCGGTAGTGCGGCGCCTGCTCTCAGCTTAAGAGGCTTTTGGGAGTGCTCAGGCAAGGGTCAGCCTGCACCCTTGCTGGCAGCACCCAGGGGAACCAGGACGCTTGCATCTCTCGCCTTCATTTTCGACACAAACACCTGAGGAGGGAAGCCAACCCTCCGTGTGTCAAGAGACCGTCCCCGCCCCGGCCTCCGACTGATTCTTAGAACGGACGGAAAGAGTCAGGCAAGCCTGTCAAAGAATTGAGCAGATGTCAAAATCTTTTAAGACTTCCGCGAACTCTCCGGCTTGCACTGAGACCCGAGGTCGATGTGCTCAGCACCACGGGGCCCCTTTCGCCTGCAGGTCCCGAGCCGCCAACATGTTCTAAGTATCGTGTTCCCCAAACCTGGGTGACGAGCACCGCAGGGCGGCAGAGCCATCGCACTTGCCGGGTGGCAGAGGAAGGACCGGACTATGTACAATAGCGGCCAACCACTCCAGAGCCGGTAGTGCGGCGTGCGAGGTCTGCTCTCAGCGGAAGAGGGTTTTGGGAATGCTCAGGCAAGGGCCAGCCTGCACCCTTCCTGGCCGCTCCCACGGGAACCAGGCTACTTGCAATCCTTTCCCCCAATAGCAAGTGCCTTTTGGAGGGACGGCCGGAGTCAACGTGGGGTTTGCCCGCCCTCCAAAGTGTCAAGAGACCGCCGCACAGGCCTCTGACTGATTCTTAGAACAGGCAGCAAGAGTTGGGTAAGTCTGTCGAAAATTTGACAAAGTGTCAAAAATTAGACTTCCGAGAGCTCTTGGGCATGCACACAGGCCTGTCATTCAAGTGCTCTGCCCGCGGAACCGTTTTTCGGATGCCTTTCAAAGTGGTCCCGCGCCGCCATTTTGTTCTAAAAATCGTGTTCCCAGAAATCTCCGGTACCCCGCCAACCTCACTGTGTCACAATGTCAAGTGGCACTGAATGGGTCTGAATTTCAAATTCGACTGCTTCGCTCTGGAACTCGAACCCGGCAAAACCGTTTGGATTTTTCCCGGTCCAGACTTCCGCGGCAGACAAAGTTAAAGTTTTCGGGCTGCAGACTCAAAACGACATCTGGCCAACCGCCGGGCTCAATTCGCCCAGTTCCTCCGGCACTTCGGAACTCATGTTCGGCATGAGTTTTTGAATCTTTCCCGATGCTTCGGCATTTTCCTCCGCTGACACTTAGAATATTTTTCACACTTGGCCGAAAATTTTTCTAAGTTTTTCTGGTTACTGATTTCTTCTTTTCGGGCATTTTTCTAAGTTTTCTTGGTTACTCATTTCTCATTTTCAAACATTTTTCTAAGTTTTTCTGGTTACTGATTTCTTCTTTTTGGGCATTTTTCTAAGTTTTCTTGGTTACTCATTTCTCATTTTCAAACATTTTTCTAAGTTTTTCTGGTTACTCATTTCTCATTTTCAAACATTTTTCTAAGTTTTTCTGGTTACTGATTTCTTCTTTTTGGGCATTTTTCTAAGTTTTCTTGGTTACTCATTTCTCATTTTCAAACATTTTTCTAAGTTTTTCTGGTTACTGATTTCTTCTTTTTGGGCATTTTTCTAAGTTTTCTTGGTTACTCATTTCTCATTTTCAAACATTTTTCTAAGTTTTCTTGGTTACTCATTTCTCATTTTCAAACATTTTTCTAAGTTTTTCTGGTTACTGATTTCTTCTTTTTGGGCATTTTTCTAAGTTTTCTTGGTTACTCATTTCTCATTTTCAAACATTTTTCTAAGTTTTTCTGGTTACTCATTTCTCATTTTCAAACATTTTTCTAAGTTTTTCTGGTTACTGATTTCTTCTTTTTGGGCATTTTTCTAAGTTTTCTTGGTTACTCATTTCTCATTTTCAAACATTTTTCTAAGTTTTTCTGGTTACTCATTTCTCATTTTCAAACATTTTTCTAAGTTTTTCTGGTTACTCATTTCTGCTTTTCCAACGTTTTACTAAGTTTTGCTGGTTACTGAGTTCACACTTTTAAACATTTTCGGGCATTTTTCTACGTTTTTCATGTTACTCATTTAGCACTTTCAGGCACTTTCCTATGCTTTCCTGCTTACTGATTTCACACTTTTAAGCATCTTCGGGCATGTTCCCTAAGTTTTGCAGTTCATTCGTTTGGGACAGTCAGGCAGCTTTCCTAAGCTTTCCTGGTAACCGAATTCACATTGTTGAGAACTTTGGAACCCTTCCCTAAGCTGTGCTGGTTACTCACTTTACCTCTTCAGACACTTGCCCCCGTTGTGACAGAGACCACTTCCCGACTCGGGAAATGCACCAAATTCGGCCTGAACTCAGAGGGCAGTCCCCCCTCGAAGGCGTGGAAGTCGGCAGAATCGCCGGGTCAAATCCGGCTGAGCTACCCGGCTTGGAAGCCTCAAAGTCGGTATGAGCTGTCAGGTTCACTCCCATCCCCGTTTGGACCACTTCCCGACTCGGGAAATTCACCAAATTCGGCCTGAACTCAGAGGACAGTCCCCCCTCGAAGGCGTGACAGTCGGCAGAACCGCCGGATCAAATCCGGCTGAGCTACCCGGCCCCGAAGCCTCAAAGTCGGTAAGAGCTGTCAGGTTCACTCCCATCCCCGTTTGGACCACTTCCCGACTCGGGAAATTCACCAAATTCGGCCTGAACTTATACAACAGTCCCCCCTCGAAGGCGTGACAGTCGGCAGAACCGCCGGATCAAATCCGGTTGAGCTACCCGGCTTGGAAGCCCCAAAGTCGGTAAGAGCTGTCAGGTTCACTCCCATCCCCGTTTGGACCACTTCCCGACTCGGGAAATTCACCAAATTCGGCCTGAACTTATACAACAGTCCCCCCTCGAAGGCGTGACAGTCGCTAGAACCGCCGGATCAAATCCGTTGAGCTACCCGGCTTGGAAGCCCCAAAGTCGGTAAGAGCTGTCAGGTTCACTCCCATCCCCGTTTGGACCACTTCCCGACTTAGGAAATTCACCAAATTCGGCCTGAACTTAGAGGAGAGTCCCCGCTCGAAGGCGTGGAAGTCGGCAGAATCGCCGGGTCAAATCCGACTGAGCTACCCGGCCCCGAAGCCTCAATGTCGGTAAGAGCTGTCAGGTTCACTCCCATCCCCGTTTGGACCACTTCCCGACTCGGGAAATTCACCAAATTCGGCCTGAACTTAGACAACAGTCCCCCCTCGAAGCCGTGGCAGTCGCTAGAACCGCCGGATCAAATCCGGTTGAGCTACCCGGCTTGGAAGCCCCAAAGTCGGTATGAGCTGTCAGGTTCACTCCCATCCCCGTTTGGACCACTTCCCGACTTAGGAAAATCACCAAATTCGGCCTGAACTCAGAGGGCAGGCCCCCCTCGAAGGCCAGGCATTCGGCAGAACCGCCGGGTCAAATCCGACTGTGCTACCCGGCCCCAAAGCCTCAAAGTTGGTATGAGCAGTTAGGTTCACTCCCATCCCCGTTTGGACCACTTCCCGACTTAGGAAATTCACCAAATTCGGCCTGAACTTAGAGGAGAGTCCCCGCTCGAAGGCGTGGAAGTCGGCAGAATCGCCGGGTCAAATCCGACTGAGCTACCCGGCCCCGAAGCCTCAATGTCGGTAAGAGCTGTCAGGTTCACTCCCATCCCCGTTTGGACCACTTCCCGACTCGGGAAATTCACCAAATTCGGCCTGAACTTAGACAACAGTCCCCCCTCGAAGCCGTGGCAGTCGCTAGAACCGCTGGATCAAATCCGGTTGAGCTACCCGGCTTGGAAGCCCCAAAGTCGGTATGAGCTGTCAGGTTCACTCCCATCCCCGTTTGGACCACTTCCCGACTTAGGAAAATCACCAAATTCGGCCTGAACTCAGAGGGCAGGCCCCCCTCGAAGGCCAGGCATTCGGCAGAACCGCCGGGTCAAATCCGACTGTGCTACCCGGCCCCAAAGCCTCAAAGTTGGTATGAGCAGTTAGGTTCACTCCCATCCCCGTTTGGACCACTTCCCGACTTAGGAAATTCACCAAATTCGGCCTGAACTTAGAGGAGAGTCCCCGCTCGAAGGCGTGGAAGTCGGCAGAATCGCCGGGTCAAATCCGACTGAGCTACCCGGCCCCGAAGCCTCAATGTCGGTAAGAGCTGTCAGGTTCACTCCCATCCCCGTTTGGACCACTTCCCGACTCGGGAAATTCACCAAATTCGGCCTGAACTTAGACAACAGTCCCCCCTCGAAGCCGTGGCAGTCGCTAGAACCGCTGGATCAAATCCGGTTGAGCTACCCGGCTTGGAAGCCCCAAAGTCGGTATGAGCTGTCAGGTTCACTCCCATCCCCGTTTGGACCACTTCCCGACTTAGGAAAATCACCAAATTCGGCCTGAACTCAGAGGGCAGGCCCCCCTCGAAGGCCAGGCATTCGGCAGAACCGCCGGGTCAAATCCGACTGTGCTACCCGGCCCCAAAGCCTCAAAGTTGGTATGAGCAGTTAGGTTCACTCCCAAACCCGTTGGGACCACTTCCCGACTTAGGAAATTCACCAAATCCGGCCTGAACTTAGACAACAGTCCCCCCTCGAAGGCGTGACAGTCGGTAGAACCGCCGGGTCAAATCCGGCTGAGCTACCCGATTTGGAAGCCTTCAACACAAAACCCATCCGGCAATGCCACTCAAAAAGGGCCCAAATTCAGAAACACCCCCTTCAATAGGTACCACTTCCTCGGAGACACTACCGGGACACGCTCCCCTCGGCGAAAATTAAGCCCCCACCACTAACTGAAGCCAACCGCAGCCCCAACTTCAACGGAGAAATCAGTAACCAATTCAAAAATGCACTTGGTTACTGATTTGTACTGCTTCAAAAATATTCTAAGTGTCGCTGGTTACTGATTTGTACTGCTCCAAAAATATTCTAAGTGTCACTGGTTACTGATTTGTACTGACTCAAAAATATTCTAAGTGTCGCTGGTTACTGATTTGTACTGACTGAAAAATATTCTAAGTGTCGCTGGTTACTGATTTGTACTGACTCAAAAATATTCTAAGTGTCAGTGGTTACTGATTTGTACTGCTCCAAAAATATTCTAAGTGTCGCTGGTTACTGATTTGTAATGCTCCAAAAATATTCTAAGTGTCGCTGGTTACTGATTTGTACTGCTTCAAAAATATTCTAAGTGTCAGCGGTTACTGATTTGTACTGCTTCAAAAATATTCTAAGTGTCGCTGGTTACTGATTTGTACTGCTTCAAAAATATTCTAAGTGTCAGTGGTTACTGATTTGTACTGCGTCAAAAATATTCTAAGTGTCGCTGGTTACTGATTTGTACTGCTCCAAAAATATTCTAAGTGTCGCTGGTTACTGATTTGTACTGCTTCAAAAATATTCTAAGTGTCGCTGGTTACTGATTTGTACTGCTTCAAAAATATTCTAAGTGTCAGTGGTTACTGATTTGTACTGCTTCAAAAATATTCTAAGTGTCGCTGGTTACTGATTTGTACTGCTTCAAAAATATTCTAAGTGTCAGTGGTTACTGATTTGTACTGCTTCAAAAATATTCTAAGTGTCGCTGGTTACTGATTTGTACTGCTTCAAAAATATTCTAAGTGTCAGTGGTTACTGATTTGTACTGCTCCAAAAATATTCTAAGTGTCGCTGGTTACTGATTTGTACTGCTTCAAAAATATTCTAAGTGTCAGTGGTTACTGATTTGTACTGCTCCAAAAATATTCTAAGTGTCGCTGGTTACTGATTTGTACTGCTTCAAAAATATTCTAAGTGTCAGCGGTTACTGATTTGTACTGCTTCAAAAATATTCTAAGTGTCAGTGGTTACTGATTTGTACTGCTTCAAAAATATTCTAAGTGTCGCTGGTTACTGATTTGTACTGCTTCAAAAATATTCTAAGTGTCAGTGGTTACTGATTTGTACTGCTCCAAAAATATTCTAAGTGTCGCTGGTTACTGATTTGTACTGCTTCAAAAATATTCTAAGTGTCAGTGGTTACTGATTTGTACTGCTTCAAAAATATTCTAAGTGTCGCTGGTTACTGATTTGTACTGCTTCAAAAATATTCTAAGTGTCAGTGGTTACTGATTTGTACTGCTTCAAAAATATTCTAAGTGTCGCTGGTTACTGATTTGTACTGCTCCAAAAATATTCTAAGTGTCGCTGGTTACTGATTTGTACTGCTTCAAAAATATTCTAAGTGTCGCTGGTTACTGATTTGTACTGCTCCAAAAATATTCTAAGTGTCGCTGGTTACTGATTTGTACTGCTTCAAAAATATTCTAAGTGTCGCTGGTTACTGATTTGTACTGCTTCAAAAATATTCTAAGTGTCAGTGGTTACTGATTTGTACTGCTTCAAAAATATTCTAAGTGTCGCTGGTTACTGATTTGTACTGACTCAAAAATATTCTAAGTGGGGCTGGTTACTGATTTGTACTGCTCCAAAAATATTCTAAGTGTCGCTGGTTACTGATTTGTACTGCTTCAAAAATATTCTAAGTGTCAGCGGTTACTGATTTGTACTGCTTCAAAAATATTCTAAGTGTCAGTGGTTACTGATTTGTACTGCTTCAAAAATATTCTAAGTGTCGCCGGTTACTGATTTGTACTGCTTCAAAAATATTCTAAGTGTCAGTGGTTACTGATTTGTACTGCTTCAAAAATATTCTAAGTGTCGCCGGTTACTGATTTGTACTGCTTCAAAAATATTCTAAGTGTCAGTGGTTACTGATTTGT
>NW_026867472.1:181375-191375 GCF_020745735.1 Hemiscyllium ocellatum | reverse complement strand
TGTGTCAAGAGACCTCCGCACTGGCCTCTGACTGATTCTTAGAACGGACGGAAAGAGTCGGGCAAGCCTGTCAAAGCTTTGAGCGAATGTCAAAAGCTTTAGACTGCCGCGAACCCTCCGGCTTGCACTGAGACACGAGGTCGATGTGCTAAGCACCCCGGGGCCCCTTTCGCCTGCAGGTCCCGAGCCGCCAACATGTTCTTAGTATCGTGTTCCCCAAACCTGGGTGACGGGCACCACAGGGCGGCAGAGCCATCGCACTTGCCGGGTGGCAGAGGAAGGACCGGACTATGTACCATAGCGGCCAACCACTCCCAGAGCCGGTCGTGCGGGGCTCGAGGTCTGCTCTCAACGTCACATGCTTCTGTGAGTGCTCAGGCAAGGGTCAGACCACATCCTTCCTGGCAGCACCCAAAGCAACCAGGCCGCTCGTGTCTCTCGCCTTCATTTTTCGACACAAGCGCCTGAGGAGGGACGCCACCCCTCCCCTTGCGTCAAGAGACCTCCCCACCGGCCTCTGACTGATTCTTAGAACGGACGGAAAGAGTCGGGCAAGCCTGTCAAAGATTTGAGCGTATGTCAAAAGCTTTAGACTTCCGCGAACTCTCTGGCTTGCACTGAGACCCGAGGTCGATGTGCTCAGCACCACGGGGCCCCTTTCGCCTGCAGGTCCCGAGCCGCCAACATGTTCTTAGTATCGTGTTCCCCAAACCTGGGTGACGGGCACCACAGGGCGACAGAGCCATCGCACTTGCCGGGTGGCAGAGGAAGGACCGGACTATGTACAATAGCGGCCAACGACTCCCAGAGCCGGTTGTGCGGGGCTCGAGGTCTGCTCTCAACATCACATGCTTTTGGATGTGCTCAGGCAAGGGTCAGACCACATCCTTCCTGGCAGCACCCAAAGCAACCAGGCCGCTCGCGTCTCTCGCCTTCATTTTTCGACACAAGCGCCTGAGGAGGGACGCCACCCCTCCCCTTTGCGTCAAGAGACCTCCCCACCGGCCTCTGACTGATTCTTAGAACGGACGGAAAGAGTCGGGCAAGCCTGTCAAAGCTTTGAGCGAATGTCAAAAGCTTTAGACTTCCGCGAACTCTCCGGCTTGCACTGAGACGCGAGGTCGATGTGCTAAGCACCACGGGGCCCCTTTCGCCTGCAGGTCCCGAGCCGCCAACATGTTCTTAGTATCGTGTTCTCCAATCCTGGGTGACGGGCACCGCAGGGAGGCAGAGCCATCGCACTTGCCGGGTGGCAGAGGAAGGACCGGACTATGTACAATAGCGGCCAACGACTCCCAGAGCCGGTTGTGCGGCGTCTGCTCTCAGCCTAAGAGGCTTCTGGGAGTGCTCAGGCAAGGGTCAGCCTGCACCCTTGCTGGCAGCACCCAGGGGAACCAGGACGCTTGCATCTCTCGCCTTCATTTTCGACACAAGCGCCTGAGGAGGGACGCCACCCCTCCCCTTGCGTCAAGAGACCTCCCCACCAGCCTCTGACTGATTCTTAGAACGGACGGAAAGAGTCGGGCAAGCCTGTCAAAGCTTTGAGCGAATGTCAAAAGCTTTAGACTTCCGCGAACTCTCCGGCTTGCACTGAGACGCGAGGTCGATGTGCTAAGCACCACGGGGCCCCTTTCGCCTGCAGGTCCCGAGCCGCCAACATGTTCTTAGTATCGTGTTCTCCAAACCTGGGTGACGGGCACCGCAGGGAGGCAGAGCCATCGCACTTGCCGGGTGGCAGAGGAAGGACCGGACTATGTACAATAGCGGCCAACGACTCCCAGAGCCGGTAGTGCGGCGTCTGCTCTCAGCCTAAGAGGCTTCTGGGAGTGCTCAGGCAAGGGTCAGCCTGCACCCTTGCTGGCAGCACCCAGGGGAACCAGGACGCTTGCATCTCTCGCCTTCATTTTCGACACAAACGCCTGAGGAGGGAAGCCAACCCTCCGTGTGTCAAGAGACCGTCCCCGCCCCGGCCTCCGACTGATTCTTAGAACGGACGGAAAGAGTCAGGCAAGCCTGTTAAGACTTCCGCGAACTCTCCGGCTTGCACTGAGACGCGAGGTCGATGTGCTCAGCACCACGGGGCCCCTTTCGCCTGCAGGTCCCGAGCCGCCAACATGTTCTAAGTATCGTGTTCTCCAAACCTGGGTGACGGGCACCGCAGGGAGGCAGAGCCATCGCACTTGCCGGGTGGCAGAGGAAGGACCGGACTATGTACAATAGCGGCCAACGACTCCCAGAGCCGGTAGTGCGGCGCCTGCTCTCAGCCTAAGAGGCTTTTGGGAGTGCTCAGGCAAGGGTCAGCCTGCACCCTTGCTGGCAGCACCCAGGGGAACCAGGACGCTTGCATCTCTCGCCTTCATTTTCGACACAAACGCCTGAGGAGGGAAGCCAACCCTCCGTGTGTCAAGAGACCGTCCCCGCCCCGGCCTCCGACTGATTCTTAGAACGGACGGAAAGAGTCAGGCAAGCCTGTTAAGACTTCCGCGAACTCTCCGGCTTGCACTGAGACGCGAGGTCGATGTGCTCAGCACCACGGGGCCCCCTTCGCCTGCAGGTCCCGAGCCGCCAACATGTTCTAAGTATCGTGTTCCCCAAACCTGGGTGACGAGCACCGCAGGGAGGCAGAGCCATCGCACTTGCCGGGTGGCAGAGGAAGGACCGGACTATGTACAATAGCGGCCAACGACTCCCAGAGCCGGTAGTGCGGCGCCTGCTCTCAGCTTAAGAGGCTTTTGGGAGTGCTCAGGCAAGGGTCAGCCTGCACCCTTGCTGGCAGCACCCAGGGGAACCAGGACGCTTGCATCTCTCGCCTTCATTTTCGACACAAACACCTGAGGAGGGAAGCCAACCCTCCGTGTGTCAAGAGACCGTCCCCGCCCCGGCCTCCGACTGATTCTTAGAACGGACGGAAAGAGTCAGGCAAGCCTGTCAAAGAATTGAGCAGATGTCAAAATCTTTTAAGACTTCCGCGAACTCTCCGGCTTGCACTGAGACCCGAGGTCGATGTGCTCAGCACCACGGGGCCCCTTTCGCCTGCAGGTCCCGAGCCGCCAACATGTTCTAAGTATCGTGTTCCCCAAACCTGGGTGACGAGCACCGCAGGGCGGCAGAGCCATCGCACTTGCCGGGTGGCAGAGGAAGGACCGGACTATGTACAATAGCGGCCAACCACTCCCAGAGCCGGTAGTGCGGCGTGCGAGGTCTGCTCTCAGCGGAAGAGGGTTTTGGGAATGCTCAGGCAAGGGCCAGCCTGCACCCTTCCTGGCCGCTCCCACGGGAACCAGGCTACTTGCAATCCTTTCCCCCAATAGCAAGTGCCTTTTGGAGGGACGGCCGGAGTCAACGTGGGGTTTGCCCGCCCTCCAAAGTGTCAAGAGACCGCCGCACAGGCCTCTGACTGATTCTTAGAACAGGCAGCAAGAGTTGGGTAAGTCTGTCGAAAATTTGACAAAGTGTCAAAAATTAGACTTCCGAGAGCTCTTGGGCATGCACACAGGCCTGTCATTCAAGTGCTCTGCCCGCGGAACCGTTTTTCGGATGCCTTTCAAAGTGGTCCCGCGCCGCCATTTTGTTCTAAAAATCGTGTTCCCAGAAATCTCCGGGTACCCCGCCAACCTCACTGTGTCACAATGTCAAGTGGCACTGAATGGGTCTGAATTTCAAATTCGACTGCTTCGCTCTGGAACTCGAACCCGGCAAAACCGTTTGGATTTTTCCCGGTCCAGACTTCCGCGGCAGACAAAGTTAAAGTTTTCGGGCTGCAGACTCAAAACGACATCTGGCCAACCGCCGGGCTCAATTCGCCCAGTTCCTCCGGCACTTCGGAACTCATGTTCGGCATGAGTTTTTGAATCTTTCCCGATGCTTCGGCATTTTCCTCCGCTGACACTTAGAATATTTTTCACACTTGGCCGAAAATTTTTCTAAGTTTTTCTGGTTACTGATTTCTTCTTTTCGGGCATTTTTCTAAGTTTTCTTGGTTACTCATTTCTCATTTTCAAACATTTTTCTAAGTTTTTCTGGTTACTGATTTCTTCTTTTTGGGCATTTTTCTAAGTTTTCTTGGTTACTCATTTCTCATTTTCAAACATTTTTCTAAGTTTTTCTGGTTACTCATTTCTCATTTTCAAACATTTTTCTAAGTTTTTCTGGTTACTGATTTCTTCTTTTTGGGCATTTTTCTAAGTTTTCTTGGTTACTCATTTCTCATTTTCAAACATTTTTCTAAGTTTTTCTGGTTACTGATTTCTTCTTTTTGGGCATTTTTCTAAGTTTTCTTGGTTACTCATTTCTCATTTTCAAACATTTTTCTAAGTTTTCTTGGTTACTCATTTCTCATTTTCAAACATTTTTCTAAGTTTTTCTGGTTACTGATTTCTTCTTTTTGGGCATTTTTCTAAGTTTTCTTGGTTACTCATTTCTCATTTTCAAACATTTTTCTAAGTTTTTCTGGTTACTCATTTCTCATTTTCAAACATTTTTCTAAGTTTTTCTGGTTACTGATTTCTTCTTTTTGGGCATTTTTCTAAGTTTTCTTGGTTACTCATTTCTCATTTTCAAACATTTTTCTAAGTTTTTCTGGTTACTCATTTCTCATTTTCAAACATTTTTCTAAGTTTTTCTGGTTACTCATTTCTGCTTTTCCAACGTTTTACTAAGTTTTGCTGGTTACTGAGTTCACACTTTTAAACATTTTCGGGCATTTTTCTACGTTTTTCATGTTACTCATTTAGCACTTTCAGGCACTTTCCTATGCTTTCCTGCTTACTGATTTCACACTTTTAAGCATCTTCGGGCATGTTCCCTAAGTTTTGCAGTTCATTCGTTTGGGACAGTCAGGCAGCTTTCCTAAGCTTTCCTGGTAACCGAATTCACATTGTTGAGAACTTTGGAACCCTTCCCTAAGCTGTGCTGGTTACTCACTTTACCTCTTCAGACACTTGCCCCCGTTGTGACAGAGACCACTTCCCGACTCGGGAAATGCACCAAATTCGGCCTGAACTCAGAGGGCAGTCCCCCCTCGAAGGCGTGGAAGTCGGCAGAATCGCCGGGTCAAATCCGGCTGAGCTACCCGGCTTGGAAGCCTCAAAGTCGGTATGAGCTGTCAGGTTCACTCCCATCCCCGTTTGGACCACTTCCCGACTCGGGAAATTCACCAAATTCGGCCTGAACTCAGAGGACAGTCCCCCCTCGAAGGCGTGACAGTCGGCAGAACCGCCGGATCAAATCCGGCTGAGCTACCCGGCCCCGAAGCCTCAAAGTCGGTAAGAGCTGTCAGGTTCACTCCCATCCCCGTTTGGACCACTTCCCGACTCGGGAAATTCACCAAATTCGGCCTGAACTTATACAACAGTCCCCCCTCGAAGGCGTGACAGTCGGCAGAACCGCCGGATCAAATCCGGTTGAGCTACCCGGCTTGGAAGCCCCAAAGTCGGTAAGAGCTGTCAGGTTCACTCCCATCCCCGTTTGGACCACTTCCCGACTCGGGAAATTCACCAAATTCGGCCTGAACTTATACAACAGTCCCCCCTCGAAGGCGTGACAGTCGCTAGAACCGCCGGATCAAATCCGGTTGAGCTACCCGGCTTGGAAGCCCCAAAGTCGGTAAGAGCTGTCAGGTTCACTCCCATCCCCGTTTGGACCACTTCCCGACTTAGGAAATTCACCAAATTCGGCCTGAACTTAGAGGAGAGTCCCCGCTCGAAGGCGTGGAAGTCGGCAGAATCGCCGGGTCAAATCCGACTGAGCTACCCGGCCCCGAAGCCTCAATGTCGGTAAGAGCTGTCAGGTTCACTCCCATCCCCGTTTGGACCACTTCCCGACTCGGGAAATTCACCAAATTCGGCCTGAACTTATACAACAGTCCCCCCTCGAAGCCGTGGCAGTCGCTAGAACCGCCGGATCAAATCCGGTTGAGCTACCCGGCTTGGAAGCCCCAAAGTCGGTATGAGCTGTCAGGTTCACTCCCATCCCCGTTTGGACCACTTCCCGACTTAGGAAAATCACCAAATTCGGCCTGAACTCAGAGGGCAGGCCCCCCTCGAAGGCCAGGCATTCGGCAGAACCGCCGGGTCAAATCCGACTGTGCTACCCGGCCCCAAAGCCTCAAAGTTGGTATGAGCAGTTAGGTTCACTCCCATCCCCGTTTGGACCACTTCCCGACTTAGGAAATTCACCAAATTCGGCCTGAACTTAGAGGAGAGTCCCCGCTCGAAGGCGTGGAAGTCGGCAGAATCGCCGGGTCAAATCCGACTGAGCTACCCGGCCCCGAAGCCTCAATGTCGGTAAGAGCTGTCAGGTTCACTCCCATCCCCGTTTGGACCACTTCCCGACTCGGGAAATTCACCAAATTCGGCCTGAACTTAGACAACAGTCCCCCCTCGAAGCCGTGGCAGTCGCTAGAACCGCTGGATCAAATCCGGTTGAGCTACCCGGCTTGGAAGCCCCAAAGTCGGTATGAGCTGTCAGGTTCACTCCCATCCCCGTTTGGACCACTTCCCGACTTAGGAAAATCACCAAATTCGGCCTGAACTCAGAGGGCAGGCCCCCCTCGAAGGCCAGGCATTCGGCAGAACCGCCGGGTCAAATCCGACTGTGCTACCCGGCCCCAAAGCCTCAAAGTTGGTATGAGCAGTTAGGTTCACTCCCATCCCCGTTTGGACCACTTCCCGACTTAGGAAATTCACCAAATTCGGCCTGAACTTAGAGGAGAGTCCCCGCTCGAAGGCGTGGAAGTCGGCAGAATCGCCGGGTCAAATCCGACTGAGCTACCCGGCCCCGAAGCCTCAATGTCGGTAAGAGCTGTCAGGTTCACTCCCATCCCCGTTTGGACCACTTCCCGACTCGGGAAATTCACCAAATTCGGCCTGAACTTAGACAACAGTCCCCCCTCGAAGCCGTGGCAGTCGCTAGAACCGCTGGATCAAATCCGGTTGAGCTACCCGGCTTGGAAGCCCCAAAGTCGGTATGAGCTGTCAGGTTCACTCCCATCCCCGTTTGGACCACTTCCCGACTTAGGAAAATCACCAAATTCGGCCTGAACTCAGAGGGCAGGCCCCCCTCGAAGGCCAGGCATTCGGCAGAACCGCCGGGTCAAATCCGACTGTGCTACCCGGCCCCAAAGCCTCAAAGTTGGTATGAGCAGTTAGGTTCACTCCCAAACCCGTTGGGACCACTTCCCGACTTAGGAAATTCACCAAATCCGGCCTGAACTTAGACAACAGTCCCCCCTCGAAGGCGTGACAGTCGGTAGAACCGCCGGGTCAAATCCGGCTGAGCTACCCGATTTGGAAGCCTTCAACACAAAACCCATCCGGCAATGCCACTCAAAAAGGGCCCAAATTCAGAAACACCCCCTTCAATAGGTACCACTTCCTCGGAGACACTACCGGGACACGCTCCCCTCGGCGAAAATTAAGCCCCCACCACTAACTGAAGCCAACCGCAGCCCCAACTTCAACGGAGAAATCAGTAACCAATTCAAAAATGCACTTGGTTACTGATTTGTACTGCTTCAAAAATATTCTAAGTGTCGCTGGTTACTGATTTGTACTGCTCCAAAAATATTCTAAGTGTCACTGGTTACTGATTTGTACTGACTCAAAAATATTCTAAGTGTCGCTGGTTACTGATTTGTACTGACTGAAAAATATTCTAAGTGTCGCTGGTTACTGATTTGTACTGACTCAAAAATATTCTAAGTGTCAGTGGTTACTGATTTGTACTGCTCCAAAAATATTCTAAGTGTCGCTGGTTACTGATTTGTAATGCTCCAAAAATATTCTAAGTGTCGCTGGTTACTGATTTGTACTGCTTCAAAAATATTCTAAGTGTCAGCGGTTACTGATTTGTACTGCTTCAAAAATATTCTAAGTGTCGCTGGTTACTGATTTGTACTGCTTCAAAAATATTCTAAGTGTCAGTGGTTACTGATTTGTACTGCGTCAAAAATATTCTAAGTGTCGCTGGTTACTGATTTGTACTGCTCCAAAAATATTCTAAGTGTCGCTGGTTACTGATTTGTACTGCTTCAAAAATATTCTAAGTGTCGCTGGTTACTGATTTGTACTGCTTCAAAAATATTCTAAGTGTCAGTGGTTACTGATTTGTACTGCTTCAAAAATATTCTAAGTGTCGCTGGTTACTGATTTGTACTGCTTCAAAAATATTCTAAGTGTCAGTGGTTACTGATTTGTACTGCTTCAAAAATATTCTAAGTGTCGCTGGTTACTGATTTGTACTGCTTCAAAAATATTCTAAGTGTCAGTGGTTACTGATTTGTACTGCTCCAAAAATATTCTAAGTGTCGCTGGTTACTGATTTGTACTGCTTCAAAAATATTCTAAGTGTCAGTGGTTACTGATTTGTACTGCTCCAAAAATATTCTAAGTGTCGCTGGTTACTGATTTGTACTGCTTCAAAAATATTCTAAGTGTCAGCGGTTACTGATTTGTACTGCTTCAAAAATATTCTAAGTGTCAGTGGTTACTGATTTGTACTGCTTCAAAAATATTCTAAGTGTCGCTGGTTACTGATTTGTACTGCTTCAAAAATATTCTAAGTGTCAGTGGTTACTGATTTGTACTGCTCCAAAAATATTCTAAGTGTCGCTGGTTACTGATTTGTACTGCTTCAAAAATATTCTAAGTGTCAGTGGTTACTGATTTGTACTGCTTCAAAAATATTCTAAGTGTCGCTGGTTACTGATTTGTACTGCTTCAAAAATATTCTAAGTGTCAGTGGTTACTGATTTGTACTGCTTCAAAAATATTCTAAGTGTCGCTGGTTACTGATTTGTACTGCTCCAAAAATATTCTAAGTGTCGCTGGTTACTGATTTGTACTGCTTCAAAAATATTCTAAGTGTCGCTGGTTACTGATTTGTACTGCTCCAAAAATATTCTAAGTGTCGCTGGTTACTGATTTGTACTGCTTCAAAAATATTCTAAGTGTCGCTGGTTACTGATTTGTACTGCTTCAAAAATATTCTAAGTGTCAGTGGTTACTGATTTGTACTGCTTCAAAAATATTCTAAGTGTCGCTGGTTACTGATTTGTACTGACTCAAAAATATTCTAAGTGGGGCTGGTTACTGATTTGTACTGCTCCAAAAATATTCTAAGTGTCGCTGGTTACTGATTTGTACTGCTTCAAAAATATTCTAAGTGTCAGCGGTTACTGATTTGTACTGCTTCAAAAATATTCTAAGTGTCAGTGGTTACTGATTTGTACTGCTTCAAAAATATTCTAAGTGTCGCCGGTTACTGATTTGTACTGCTTCAAAAATATTCTAAGTGTCAGTGGTTACTGATTTGTACTGCTTCAAAAATATTCTAAGTGTCGCCGGTTACTGATTTGTACTGCTTCAAAAATATTCTAAGTGTCAGTGGTTACTGATTTGTACTGCTCCAAAAATATTCTAAGTGTCGCTGGTTACTGATTTGTACTGCTTCAAAAATATTCTAAGTGTCAGCGGTTACTGATTTGTACTGCTTCAAAAATATTCTAAGTGTCAGTGGTTACTGATTTGTACTGCTTCAAAAATATTCTAAGTGTCGCTGGTTACTGATTTGTACTGCTTCAAAAATATTCTAAGTGTCAGTGGTTACTGATTTGTACTGCTTCAAAAATATTCTAAGTGTCGCTGGTTACTGATTTGTACTGCTCCAAAAATATTCTAAGTGTCGCTGGTTACTGATTTGTACTGCTTCAAAAATATTCTAAGTGTCGCTGGTTACTGATTTGTACTGCTTCAAAAATATTCTAAGTGTCAGTGGTTACTGATTTGTACTGCTTCAAAAATATTCTAAGTGTCGCTGGTTACTGATTTGTACTGATTCAAAAATATTCTAAGTGTCAGTGGTTACTGATTTGTACTGCTTCAACAATATTCTAAGTGTCGCTGGTTACTGATTTGTACTGCTTCAAAAATATTCTAAGTGTCAGTGGTTACTGATTTGTACTGCTTCAAAAATATTCTAAGTGTCGCTGGTTACTGATTTG
>NW_026867472.1:156375-168875 GCF_020745735.1 Hemiscyllium ocellatum | reverse complement strand
AACTCTCTGGCTTGCACTGAGACCCGAGGTCGATGTGCTCAGCACCACGGGGCCCCTTTCGCCTGCAGGTCCCGAGCCGCCAACATGTTCTTAGTATCGTGTTCCCCAAACCTGGGTGACGGGCACCACAGGGCGACAGAGCCATCGCACTTGCCGGGTGGCAGAGGAAGGACCGGACTATGTACAATAGCGGCCAACGACTCCCAGAGCCGGTTGTGCGGGGCTCGAGGTCTGCTCTCAACATCACATGCTTTTGGATGTGCTCAGGCAAGGGTCAGACCACATCCTTCCTGGCAGCACCCAAAGCAACCAGGCCGCTCGCGTCTCTCGCCTTCATTTTTCGACACAAGCGCCTGAGGAGGGACGCCACCCCTCCCCTTTGCGTCAAGAGACCTCCCCACCGGCCTCTGACTGATTCTTAGAACGGACGGAAAGAGTCGGGCAAGCCTGTCAAAGCTTTGAGCGAATGTCAAAAGCTTTAGACTTCCGCGAACTCTCCGGCTTGCACTGAGACGCGAGGTCGATGTGCTAAGCACCACGGGGCCCCTTTCGCCTGCAGGTCCCGAGCCGCCAACATGTTCTTAGTATCGTGTTCTCCAATCCTGGGTGACGGGCACCGCAGGGAGGCAGAGCCATCGCACTTGCCGGGTGGCAGAGGAAGGACCGGACTATGTACAATAGCGGCCAACGACTCCCAGAGCCGGTTGTGCGGCGTCTGCTCTCAGCCTAAGAGGCTTCTGGGAGTGCTCAGGCAAGGGTCAGCCTGCACCCTTGCTGGCAGCACCCAGGGGAACCAGGACGCTTGCATCTCTCGCCTTCATTTTCGACACAAGCGCCTGAGGAGGGACGCCACCCCTCCCCTTGCGTCAAGAGACCTCCCCACCAGCCTCTGACTGATTCTTAGAACGGACGGAAAGAGTCGGGCAAGCCTGTCAAAGCTTTGAGCGAATGTCAAAAGCTTTAGACTTCCGCGAACTCTCCGGCTTGCACTGAGACGCGAGGTCGATGTGCTAAGCACCACGGGGCCCCTTTCGCCTGCAGGTCCCGAGCCGCCAACATGTTCTTAGTATCGTGTTCTCCAAACCTGGGTGACGGGCACCGCAGGGAGGCAGAGCCATCGCACTTGCCGGGTGGCAGAGGAAGGACCGGACTATGTACAATAGCGGCCAACGACTCCCAGAGCCGGTAGTGCGGCGTCTGCTCTCAGCCTAAGAGGCTTCTGGGAGTGCTCAGGCAAGGGTCAGCCTGCACCCTTGCTGGCAGCACCCAGGGGAACCAGGACGCTTGCATCTCTCGCCTTCATTTTCGACACAAACGCCTGAGGAGGGAAGCCAACCCTCCGTGTGTCAAGAGACCGTCCCCGCCCCGGCCTCCGACTGATTCTTAGAACGGACGGAAAGAGTCAGGCAAGCCTGTTAAGACTTCCGCGAACTCTCCGGCTTGCACTGAGACGCGAGGTCGATGTGCTCAGCACCACGGGGCCCCTTTCGCCTGCAGGTCCCGAGCCGCCAACATGTTCTAAGTATCGTGTTCTCCAAACCTGGGTGACGGGCACCGCAGGGAGGCAGAGCCATCGCACTTGCCGGGTGGCAGAGGAAGGACCGGACTATGTACAATAGCGGCCAACGACTCCCAGAGCCGGTAGTGCGGCGCCTGCTCTCAGCCTAAGAGGCTTTTGGGAGTGCTCAGGCAAGGGTCAGCCTGCACCCTTGCTGGCAGCACCCAGGGGAACCAGGACGCTTGCATCTCTCGCCTTCATTTTCGACACAAACGCCTGAGGAGGGAAGCCAACCCTCCGGGTGTCAAGAGACCGTCCCCGCCCCGGCCTCCGACTGATTCTTAGAACGGACGGAAAGAGTCAGGCAAGCCTGTTAAGACTTCCGCGAACTCTCCGGCTTGCACTGAGACGCGAGGTCGATGTGCTCAGCACCACGGGGCCCCCTTCGCCTGCAGGTCCCGAGCCGCCAACATGTTCTAAGTATCGTGTTCCCCAAACCTGGGTGACGAGCACCGCAGGGAGGCAGAGCCATCGCACTTGCCGGGTGGCAGAGGAAGGACCGGACTATGTACAATAGCGGCCAACGACTCCCAGAGCCGGTAGTGCGGCGCCTGCTCTCAGCTTAAGAGGCTTTTGGGAGTGCTCAGGCAAGGGTCAGCCTGCACCCTTGCTGGCAGCACCCAGGGGAACCAGGACGCTTGCATCTCTCGCCTTCATTTTCGACACAAACACCTGAGGAGGGAAGCCAACCCTCCGTGTGTCAAGAGACCGTCCCCGCCCCGGCCTCCGACTGATTCTTAGAACGGACGGAAAGAGTCAGGCAAGCCTGTCAAAGAATTGAGCAGATGTCAAAATCTTTTAAGACTTCCGCGAACTCTCCGGCTTGCACTGAGACCCGAGGTCGATGTGCTCAGCACCACGGGGCCCCTTTCGCCTGCAGGTCCCGAGCCGCCAACATGTTCTAAGTATCGTGTTCCCCAAACCTGGGTGACGAGCACCGCAGGGCGGCAGAGCCATCGCACTTGCCGGGTGGCAGAGGAAGGACCGGACTATGTACAATAGCGGCCAACCACTCCCAGAGCCGGTAGTGCGGCGTGCGAGGTCTGCTCTCAGCGGAAGAGGGTTTTGGGAATGCTCAGGCAAGGGCCAGCCTGCACCCTTCCTGGCCGCTCCCACGGGAACCAGGCTACTTGCAATCCTTTCCCCCAATAGCAAGTGCCTTTTGGAGGGACGGCCGGAGTCAACGTGGGGTTTGCCCGCCCTCCAAAGTGTCAAGAGACCGCCGCACAGGCCTCTGACTGATTCTTAGAACAGGCAGCAAGAGTTGGGTAAGTCTGTCGAAAATTTGACAAAGTGTCAAAAATTAGACTTCCGAGAGCTCTTGGGCATGCACACAGGCCTGTCATTCAAGTGCTCTGCCCGCGGAACCGTTTTTCGGATGCCTTTCAAAGTGGTCCCGCGCCGCCATTTTGTTCTAAAAATCGTGTTCCCAGAAATCTCCGGGTACCCCGCCAACCTCACTGTGTCACAATGTCAAGTGGCACTGAATGGGTCTGAATTTCAAATTCGACTGCTTCGCTCTGGAACTCGAACCCGGCAAAACCGTTTGGATTTTTCCCGGTCCAGACTTCCGCGGCAGACAAAGTTAAAGTTTTCGGGCTGCAGACTCAAAACGACATCTGGCCAACCGCCGGGCTCAATTCGCCCAGTTCCTCCGGCACTTCGGAACTCATGTTCGGCATGAGTTTTTGAATCTTTCCCGATGCTTCGGCATTTTCCTCCGCTGACACTTAGAATATTTTTCACACTTGGCCGAAAATTTTTCTAAGTTTTTCTGGTTACTGATTTCTTCTTTTCGGGCATTTTTCTAAGTTTTCTTGGTTACTCATTTCTCATTTTCAAACATTTTTCTAAGTTTTTCTGGTTACTGATTTCTTCTTTTTGGGCATTTTTCTAAGTTTTCTTGGTTACTCATTTCTCATTTTCAAACATTTTTCTAAGTTTTTCTGGTTACTCATTTCTCATTTTCAAACATTTTTCTAAGTTTTTCTGGTTACTGATTTCTTCTTTTTGGGCATTTTTCTAAGTTTTCTTGGTTACTCATTTCTCATTTTCAAACATTTTTCTAAGTTTTTCTGGTTACTGATTTCTTCTTTTTGGGCATTTTTCTAAGTTTTCTTGGTTACTCATTTCTCATTTTCAAACATTTTTCTAAGTTTTCTTGGTTACTCATTTCTCATTTTCAAACATTTTTCTAAGTTTTTCTGGTTACTGATTTCTTCTTTTTGGGCATTTTTCTAAGTTTTCTTGGTTACTCATTTCTCATTTTCAAACATTTTTCTAAGTTTTTCTGGTTACTCATTTCTCATTTTCAAACATTTTTCTAAGTTTTTCTGGTTACTGATTTCTTCTTTTTGGGCATTTTTCTAAGTTTTCTTGGTTACTCATTTCTCATTTTCAAACATTTTTCTAAGTTTTTCTGGTTACTCATTTCTCATTTTCAAACATTTTTCTAAGTTTTTCTGGTTACTCATTTCTGCTTTTCCAACGTTTTACTAAGTTTTGCTGGTTACTGAGTTCACACTTTTAAACATTTTCGGGCATTTTTCTACGTTTTTCATGTTACTCATTTAGCACTTTCAGGCACTTTCCTATGCTTTCCTGCTTACTGATTTCACACTTTTAAGCATCTTCGGGCATGTTCCCTAAGTTTTGCAGTTCATTCGTTTGGGACAGTCAGGCAGCTTTCCTAAGCTTTCCTGGTAACCGAATTCACATTGTTGAGAACTTTGGAACCCTTCCCTAAGCTGTGCTGGTTACTCACTTTACCTCTTCAGACACTTGCCCCCGTTGTGACAGAGACCACTTCCCGACTCGGGAAATGCACCAAATTCGGCCTGAACTCAGAGGGCAGTCCCCCCTCGAAGGCGTGGAAGTCGGCAGAATCGCCGGGTCAAATCCGGCTGAGCTACCCGGCTTGGAAGCCTCAAAGTCGGTATGAGCTGTCAGGTTCACTCCCATCCCCGTTTGGACCACTTCCCGACTCGGGAAATTCACCAAATTCGGCCTGAACTCAGAGGACAGTCCCCCCTCGAAGGCGTGACAGTCGGCAGAACCGCCGGATCAAATCCGGCTGAGCTACCCGGCCCCGAAGCCTCAAAGTCGGTAAGAGCTGTCAGGTTCACTCCCATCCCCGTTTGGACCACTTCCCGACTCGGGAAATTCACCAAATTCGGCCTGAACTTATACAACAGTCCCCCCTCGAAGGCGTGACAGTCGGCAGAACCGCCGGATCAAATCCGGTTGAGCTACCCGGCTTGGAAGCCCCAAAGTCGGTAAGAGCTGTCAGGTTCACTCCCATCCCCGTTTGGACCACTTCCCGACTCGGGAAATTCACCAAATTCGGCCTGAACTTATACAACAGTCCCCCCTCGAAGGCGTGACAGTCGGTAGAACCGCCGGATCAAATCCGGTTGAGCTACCCGGCTTGGAAGCCCCAAAGTCGGTAAGAGCTGTCAGGTTCACTCCCATCCCCGTTTGGACCACTTCCCGACTTAGGAAATTCACCAAATTCGGCCTGAACTTAGAGGAGAGTCCCCGCTCGAAGGCGTGGAAGTCGGCAGAATCGCCGGGTCAAATCCGACTGAGCTACCCGGCCCCGAAGCCTCAATGTCGGTAAGAGCTGTCAGGTTCACTCCCATCCCCGTTTGGACCACTTCCCGACTCGGGAAATTCACCAAATTCGGCCTGAACTTAGACAACAGTCCCCCCTCGAAGCCGTGGCAGTCGCTAGAACCGCCGGATCAAATCCGGTTGAGCTACCCGGCTTGGAAGCCCCAAAGTCGGTATGAGCTGTCAGGTTCACTCCCATCCCCGTTTGGACCACTTCCCGACTTAGGAAAATCACCAAATTCGGCCTGAACTCAGAGGGCAGGCCCCCCTCGAAGGCCAGGCATTCGGCAGAACCGCCGGGTCAAATCCGACTGTGCTACCCGGCCCCAAAGCCTCAAAGTTGGTATGAGCAGTTAGGTTCACTCCCATCCCCGTTTGGACCACTTCCCGACTTAGGAAATTCACCAAATTCGGCCTGAACTTAGAGGAGAGTCCCCGCTCGAAGGCGTGGAAGTCGGCAGAATCGCCGGGTCAAATCCGACTGAGCTACCCGGCCCCGAAGCCTCAATGTCGGTAAGAGCTGTCAGGTTCACTCCCATCCCCGTTTGGACCACTTCCCGACTCGGGAAATTCACCAAATTCGGCCTGAACTTAGACAACAGTCCCCCCTCGAAGCCGTGGCAGTCGCTAGAACCGCTGGATCAAATCCGGTTGAGCTACCCGGCTTGGAAGCCCCAAAGTCGGTATGAGCTGTCAGGTTCACTCCCATCCCCGTTTGGACCACTTCCCGACTTAGGAAAATCACCAAATTCGGCCTGAACTCAGAGGGCAGGCCCCCCTCGAAGGCCAGGCATTCGGCAGAACCGCCGGGTCAAATCCGACTGTGCTACCCGGCCCCAAAGCCTCAATGTTGGTATGAGCAGTTAGGTTCACTCCCATCCCCGTTTGGACCACTTCCCGACTTAGGAAATTCACCAAATTCGGCCTGAACTTAGAGGAGAGTCCCCGCTCGAAGGCGTGGAAGTCGGCAGAATCGCCGGGTCAAATCCGACTGAGCTACCCGGCCCCGAAGCCTCAATGTCGGTAAGAGCTGTCAGGTTCACTCCCATCCCCGTTTGGACCACTTCCCGACTCGGGAAATTCACCAAATTCGGCCTGAACTTAGACAACAGTCCCCCCTCGAAGCCGTGGCAGTCGCTAGAACCGCTGGATCAAATCCGGTTGAGCTACCCGGCTTGGAAGCCCCAAAGTCGGTATGAGCTGTCAGGTTCACTCCCATCCCCGTTTGGACCACTTCCCGACTTAGGAAAATCACCAAATTCGGCCTGAACTCAGAGGGCAGGCCCCCCTCGAAGGCCAGGCATTCGGCAGAACCGCCGGGTCAAATCCGACTGTGCTACCCGGCCCCAAAGCCTCAAAGTTGGTATGAGCAGTTAGGTTCACTCCCAAACCCGTTGGGACCACTTCCCGACTTAGGAAATTCACCAAATCCGGCCTGAACTTAGACAACAGTCCCCCCTCGAAGGCGTGACAGTCGGTAGAACCGCCGGGTCAAATCCGGCTGAGCTACCCGATTTGGAAGCCTTCAACACAAAACCCATCCGGCAATGCCACTCAAAAAGGGCCCAAATTCAGAAACACCCCCTTCAATAGGTACCACTTCCTCGGAGACACTACCGGGACACGCTCCCCTCGGCGAAAATTAAGCCCCCACCACTAACTGAAGCCAACCGCAGCCCCAACTTCAACGGAGAAATCAGTAACCAATTCAAAAATGCACTTGGTTACTGATTTGTACTGCTTCAAAAATATTCTAAGTGTCGCTGGTTACTGATTTGTACTGCTCCAAAAATATTCTAAGTGTCACTGGTTACTGATTTGTACTGACTCAAAAATATTCTAAGTGTCGCTGGTTACTGATTTGTACTGACTGAAAAATATTCTAAGTGTCGCTGGTTACTGATTTGTACTGACTCAAAAATATTCTAAGTGTCAGTGGTTACTGATTTGTACTGCTCCAAAAATATTCTAAGTGTCGCTGGTTACTGATTTGTAATGCTCCAAAAATATTCTAAGTGTCGCTGGTTACTGATTTGTACTGCTTCAAAAATATTCTAAGTGTCAGCGGTTACTGATTTGTACTGCTTCAAAAATATTCTAAGTGTCGCTGGTTACTGATTTGTACTGCTTCAAAAATATTCTAAGTGTCAGTGGTTACTGATTTGTACTGCGTCAAAAATATTCTAAGTGTCGCTGGTTACTGATTTGTACTGCTCCAAAAATATTCTAAGTGTCGCTGGTTACTGATTTGTACTGCTTCAAAAATATTCTAAGTGTCGCTGGTTACTGATTTGTACTGCTTCAAAAATATTCTAAGTGTCAGTGGTTACTGATTTGTACTGCTTCAAAAATATTCTAAGTGTCGCTGGTTACTGATTTGTACTGCTTCAAAAATATTCTAAGTGTCAGTGGTTACTGATTTGTACTGCTTCAAAAATATTCTAAGTGTCGCTGGTTACTGATTTGTACTGCTTCAAAAATATTCTAAGTGTCAGTGGTTACTGATTTGTACTGCTCCAAAAATATTCTAAGTGTCGCTGGTTACTGATTTGTACTGCTTCAAAAATATTCTAAGTGTCAGTGGTTACTGATTTGTACTGCTCCAAAAATATTCTAAGTGTCGCTGGTTACTGATTTGTACTGCTTCAAAAATATTCTAAGTGTCAGCGGTTACTGATTTGTACTGCTTCAAAAATATTCTAAGTGTCAGTGGTTACTGATTTGTACTGCTTCAAAAATATTCTAAGTGTCGCTGGTTACTGATTTGTACTGCTTCAAAAATATTCTAAGTGTCAGTGGTTACTGATTTGTACTGCTCCAAAAATATTCTAAGTGTCGCTGGTTACTGATTTGTACTGCTTCAAAAATATTCTAAGTGTCAGTGGTTACTGATTTGTACTGCTTCAAAAATATTCTAAGTGTCGCTGGTTACTGATTTGTACTGCTTCAAAAATATTCTAAGTGTCAGTGGTTACTGATTTGTACTGCTTCAAAAATATTCTAAGTGTCGCTGGTTACTGATTTGTACTGCTCCAAAAATATTCTAAGTGTCGCTGGTTACTGATTTGTACTGCTTCAAAAATATTCTAAGTGTCGCTGGTTACTGATTTGTACTGCTCCAAAAATATTCTAAGTGTCGCTGGTTACTGATTTGTACTGCTTCAAAAATATTCTAAGTGTCGCTGGTTACTGATTTGTACTGCTTCAAAAATATTCTAAGTGTCAGTGGTTACTGATTTGTACTGCTTCAAAAATATTCTAAGTGTCGCTGGTTACTGATTTGTACTGCTCAAAAATATTCTAAGTGGGGCTGGTTACTGATTTGTACTGCTCCAAAAATATTCTAAGTGTCGCTGGTTACTGATTTGTACTGCTTCAAAAATATTCTAAGTGTCAGCGGTTACTGATTTGTACTGCTTCAAAAATATTCTAAGTGTCAGTGGTTACTGATTTGTACTGCTTCAAAAATATTCTAAGTGTCGTGGTTACTGATTTGTACTGCTTCAAAAATATTCTAAGTGTCAGTGGTTACTGATTTGTACTGCTTCAAAAATATTCTAAGTGTCGCCGGTTACTGATTTGTACTGCTTCAAAAATATTCTAAGTGTCAGTGGTTACTGATTTGTACTGCTCCAAAAATATTCTAAGTGTCGCTGGTTACTGATTTGTACTGCTTCAAAAATATTCTAAGTGTCAGCGGTTACTGATTTGTACTGCTTCAAAAATATTCTAAGTGTCAGTGGTTACTGATTTGTACTGCTTCAAAAATATTCTAAGTGTCGCTGGTTACTGATTTGTACTGCTTCAAAAATATTCTAAGTGTCAGTGGTTACTGATTTGTACTGCTTCAAAAATATTCTAAGTGTCGCTGGTTACTGATTTGTACTGCTCAAAAATATTCTAAGTGTCGCTGGTTACTGATTTGTACTGCTTCAAAAATATTCTAAGTGTCGCTGGTTACTGATTTGTACTGCTCAAAAATATTCTAAGTGTCGTGGTTACTGATTTGTACTGCTTCAAAAATATTCTAAGTGTCGCTGGTTACTGATTTGTACTGCTTCAAAAATATTCTAAGTGTCGCTGGTTACTGATTTGTACTGCTTCAAAAATATTCTAAGTGTCGCTGGTTACTGATTTGTACTGCTTCAAAAATATTCTAAGTGTCGTGGTTACTGATTTGTACTGCTTCAAAAATATTCTAAGTGTCGCTGGTTACTGATTTGTACTGCTCCAAAAATATTCTAAGTGTCGCTGGTTACTGATTTGTACTGCTTCAAAAATATTCTAAGTGTCGCTGGTTACTGATTTGTACTGCTTCAAAAATATTCTAAGTGTCAGCTGGTTACTGATTTGTACTGCTTCAAAAATATTCTAAGTGTCGCTGGTTACTGATTTGTACTGCTTCAAAAATATTCTAAGTGTCAGTGGTTACTGATTTGTACTGCTTCAACAATATTCTAAGTGTCGCTGGTTACTGATTTGTACTGCTTCAAAAATATTCTAAGTGTCAGTGGTTACTGATTTGTACTGCTTCAAAAATATTCTAAGTGTCGCTGGTTACTGATTTGTACTGCTCCAAAAATATTCTAAGTGTCGCTGGTTACTGATTTGTACTGCTTCAAAAATATTCTAAGTGTCGCTGGTTACTGATTTGTACTGCTCAAAAATATTCTAAGTGTCGCTGGTTACTGATTTGTACTGCTTCAAAAATATTCTAAGTGTCGCTGGTTACTGATTTGTACTGCTTCAAAAATATTCTAAGTGTCAGTGGTTACTGATTTGTACTGCTTCAAAAATATTCTAAGTGTCGCTGGTTACTGATTTGTACTGACTCAAAAATATTCTAAGTGTCGCTGGTTACTGATTTGTACTGCTCCAAAAATATTCTAAGTGTCGCTGGTTACTGATTTGTACTGCTTCAAAAATATTCTAAGTGTCAGCTGGTTACTGATTTGTACTGCTTCAAAAATATTCTAAGTGTCGTGGTTACTGATTTGTACTGCTTCAAAAATATTCTAAGTGTCGCTGGTTACTGATTTGTACTGCTTCAAAAATATTCTAAGTGTCAGTGGTTACTGATTTGTACTGCTTCAAAAATATTCTAAGTGTCGCTGGTTACTGATTTGTACTGCTTCAAAAATATTCTAAGTGTCGCTGGTTACTGATTTGTACTGCTCCAAAAATATTCTAAGTGTCGCTGGTTACTGATTTGTACTGCTTCAAAAATATTCTAAGTGTCAGCGGTTACTGATTTGTACTGCTTCAAAAATATTCTAAGTGTCAGTGGTTACTGATTTGTACTGCTTCAAAAATATTCTAAGTGTCGCTGGTTACTGATTTGTACTGCTTCAAAAATATTCTAAGTGTCAGTGGTTACTGATTTGTACTGCTTCAAAAATATTCTAAGTGTCGCTGGTTACTGATTTGTACTGCTCCAAAAATATTCTAAGTGTCGCTGGTTACTGATTTGTACTGCTTCAAAAATATTCTAAGTGTCGCTGGTTACTGATTTGTACTGCTTCAAAAATATTCTAAGTGTCAGTGGTTACTGATTTGTACTGCTTCAAAAATATTCTAAGTGTCGCTGGTTACTGATTTGTACTGCTTCAAAAATATTCTAAGTGTCAGTGGTTACTGATTTGTACTGCTTCAACAATATTCTAAGTGTCGCTGGTTACTGATTTGTACTGCTTCAAAAATATTCTAAGTGTCGTGGTTACTGATTTGTACTGCTTCAAAAATATTCTAAGTGTCGCTGGTTACTGATTTGTACTGCTCCAAAAATATTCTAAGTGTCGCTGGTTACTGATTTGTACTGCTTCAAAAATATTCTAAGTGTCGCTGGTTACTGATTTGTACTGCTCCAAAAATATTCTAAGTGTCGCTGGTTACTGATTTGTACTGCTTCAAAAATATTCTAAGTGTCGCTGGTTACTGATTTGTACTGCTTCAAAAATATTCTAAGTGTCAGTGGTTACTGATTTGTACTGCTTCAAAAATATTCTAAGTGTCGCTGGTTACTGATTTGTACTGCTCAAAAATATTCTAAGTGGGGCTGGTTACTGATTTGTACTGCTCCAAAAATATTCTAAGTGTCGCTGGTTACTGATTTGTACTGCTTCAAAAATATTCTAAGTGTCAGCGGTTACTGATTTGTACTGCTTCAAAAATATTCTAAGTGTCAGTGGTTACTGATTTGTACTGCTTCAAAAATATTCTAAGTGTCGCTGGTTACTGATTTGTACTGATTCAAAAATATTCTAAGTGTCAGTGGTTACTGATTTGTACTGCTTCAACAATATTCTAAGTGTCGCTGGTTACTGATTTGTACTGCTTCAAAAATATTCTAAGTGTCAGTGGTTACTGATTTGTACTGCTTCAAAAATATTCTAAGTGTCGCTGGTTACTGATTTGTACTGCTCCAAAAATATTCTAAGTGTCGCTGGTTACTGATTTGTACTGCTTCAAAAATATTCTAAGTGTCGCTGGTTACTGATTTGTACTGCTCCAAAAATATTCTAAGTGTCGCTGGTTACTGATTTGTACTGCTTCAAAAATATTCTAAGTGTCGCTGGTTACTGATTTGTACTGCTTCAAAAATATTCTAAGTGTCAGTGGTTACTGATTTGTACTGCTTCAAAAATATTCTAAGTGTCGCTGGTTACTGATTTGTACTGACTCAAAAATATTCTAAGTGGGGCTGGTTACTGATTTGTACTGCTCCAAAAATATTCTAAGTGTCGCTGGTTACTGATTTGTACTGCTTCAAAAATATTCTAAGTGTCAGCGGTTACTGATTTGTACTGCTTCAAAAATATTCTAAGTGTCAGTGGTTACTGATTTGTACTGCTTCAAAAATATTCTAAGTGTCGCCGGTTACTGATTTGTACTGCTTCAAAAATATTCTAAGTGTCAGTGGTTACTGATTTGTACTGCTTCAAAAATATTCTAAGTGTCGCCGGTTACTGATTTGTACTGCTTCAAAAATATTCTAAGTGTCAGTGGTTACTGATTTGTACTGCTCCAAAAATATTCTAAGTGTCGCTGGTTACTGATTTGTACTGCTTCAAAAATATTCTAAGTGTCTGCGGTTACTGATTTGTACTGCTTCAAAAATATTCTAAGTGTCAGTGGTTACTGATTTGTACTGCTTCAAAAATATTCTAAGTGTCGCTGGTTACTGATTTGTACTGCTTCAAAAATATTCTAAGTGTCAGTGGTTACTGATTTGTACTGCTTCAAAAATATTCTAAGTGTCGCTGGTTACTGATTTGTACTGCTCCAAAAATATTCTAAGTGTCGCTGGTTACTGATTTGTACTGCTTCAAAA
>NW_026867472.1:131375-141375 GCF_020745735.1 Hemiscyllium ocellatum | reverse complement strand
CATCGCACTTGCCGGGTGGCAGAGGAAGGACCGGACTATGTACCATAGCGGCCAACCACTCCCAGAGCCGGTCGTGCGGGGCTCGAGGTCTGCTCTCAACGTCACATGCTTCTGTGAGTGCTCAGGCAAGGGTCAGACCACATCCTTCCTGGCAGCACCCAAAGCAACCAGGCCGCTCGTGTCTCTCGCCTTCATTTTTCGACACAAGCGCCTGAGGAGGGACGCCACCCCTCCCCTTGCGTCAAGAGACCTCCCCACCGGCCTCTGACTGATTCTTAGAACGGACGGAAAGAGTCGGGCAAGCCTGTCAAAGATTTGAGCGTATGTCAAAAGCTTTAGACTTCCGCGAACTCTCTGGCTTGCACTGAGACCCGAGGTCGATGTGCTCAGCACCACGGGGCCCCTTTCGCCTGCAGGTCCCGAGCCGCCAACATGTTCTTAGTATCGTGTTCCCCAAACCTGGGTGACGGGCACCACAGGGCGACAGAGCCATCGCACTTGCCGGGTGGCAGAGGAAGGACCGGACTATGTACAATAGCGGCCAACGACTCCCAGAGCCGGTTGTGCGGGGCTCGAGGTCTGCTCTCAACATCACATGCTTTTGGATGTGCTCAGGCAAGGGTCAGACCACATCCTTCCTGGCAGCACCCAAAGCAACCAGGCCGCTCGCGTCTCTCGCCTTCATTTTTCGACACAAGCGCCTGAGGAGGGACGCCACCCCTCCCCTTTGCGTCAAGAGACCTCCCCACCGGCCTCTGACTGATTCTTAGAACGGACGGAAAGAGTCGGGCAAGCCTGTCAAAGCTTTGAGCGAATGTCAAAAGCTTTAGACTTCCGCGAACTCTCCGGCTTGCACTGAGACGCGAGGTCGATGTGCTAAGCACCACGGGGCCCCTTTCGCCTGCAGGTCCCGAGCCGCCAACATGTTCTTAGTATCGTGTTCTCCAATCCTGGGTGACGGGCACCGCAGGGAGGCAGAGCCATCGCACTTGCCGGGTGGCAGAGGAAGGACCGGACTATGTACAATAGCGGCCAACGACTCCCAGAGCCGGTTGTGCGGCGTCTGCTCTCAGCCTAAGAGGCTTCTGGGAGTGCTCAGGCAAGGGTCAGCCTGCACCCTTGCTGGCAGCACCCAGGGGAACCAGGACGCTTGCATCTCTCGCCTTCATTTTCGACACAAGCGCCTGAGGAGGGACGCCACCCCTCCCCTTGCGTCAAGAGACCTCCCCACCAGCCTCTGACTGATTCTTAGAACGGACGGAAAGAGTCGGGCAAGCCTGTCAAAGCTTTGAGCGAATGTCAAAAGCTTTAGACTTCCGCGAACTCTCCGGCTTGCACTGAGACGCGAGGTCGATGTGCTAAGCACCACGGGGCCCCTTTCGCCTGCAGGTCCCGAGCCGCCAACATGTTCTTAGTATCGTGTTCTCCAAACCTGGGTGACGGGCACCGCAGGGAGGCAGAGCCATCGCACTTGCCGGGTGGCAGAGGAAGGACCGGACTATGTACAATAGCGGCCAACGACTCCCAGAGCCGGTAGTGCGGCGTCTGCTCTCAGCCTAAGAGGCTTCTGGGAGTGCTCAGGCAAGGGTCAGCCTGCACCCTTGCTGGCAGCACCCAGGGGAACCAGGACGCTTGCATCTCTCGCCTTCATTTTCGACACAAACGCCTGAGGAGGGAAGCCAACCCTCCGTGTGTCAAGAGACCGTCCCCGCCCCGGCCTCCGACTGATTCTTAGAACGGACGGAAAGAGTCAGGCAAGCCTGTTAAGACTTCCGCGAACTCTCCGGCTTGCACTGAGACGCGAGGTCGATGTGCTCAGCACCACGGGGCCCCTTTCGCCTGCAGGTCCCGAGCCGCCAACATGTTCTAAGTATCGTGTTCTCCAAACCTGGGTGACGGGCACCGCAGGGAGGCAGAGCCATCGCACTTGCCGGGTGGCAGAGGAAGGACCGGACTATGTACAATAGCGGCCAACGACTCCCAGAGCCGGTAGTGCGGCGCCTGCTCTCAGCCTAAGAGGCTTTTGGGAGTGCTCAGGCAAGGGTCAGCCTGCACCCTTGCTGGCAGCACCCAGGGGAACCAGGACGCTTGCATCTCTCGCCTTCATTTTCGACACAAACGCCTGAGGAGGGAAGCCAACCCTCCGTGTGTCAAGAGACCGTCCCCGCCCCGGCCTCCGACTGATTCTTAGAACGGACGGAAAGAGTCAGGCAAGCCTGTTAAGACTTCCGCGAACTCTCCGGCTTGCACTGAGACGCGAGGTCGATGTGCTCAGCACCACGGGGCCCCCTTCGCCTGCAGGTCCCGAGCCGCCAACATGTTCTAAGTATCGTGTTCCCCAAACCTGGGTGACGAGCACCGCAGGGAGGCAGAGCCATCGCACTTGCCGGGTGGCAGAGGAAGGACCGGACTATGTACAATAGCGGCCAACGACTCCCAGAGCCGGTAGTGCGGCGCCTGCTCTCAGCTTAAGAGGCTTTTGGGAGTGCTCAGGCAAGGGTCAGCCTGCACCCTTGCTGGCAGCACCCAGGGGAACCAGGACGCTTGCATCTCTCGCCTTCATTTTCGACACAAACACCTGAGGAGGGAAGCCAACCCTCCGTGTGTCAAGAGACCGTCCCCGCCCCGGCCTCCGACTGATTCTTAGAACGGACGGAAAGAGTCAGGCAAGCCTGTCAAAGAATTGAGCAGATGTCAAAATCTTTTAAGACTTCCGCGAACTCTCCGGCTTGCACTGAGACCCGAGGTCGATGTGCTCAGCACCACGGGGCCCCTTTCGCCTGCAGGTCCCGAGCCGCCAACATGTTCTAAGTATCGTGTTCCCCAAACCTGGGTGACGAGCACCGCAGGGCGGCAGAGCCATCGCACTTGCCGGGTGGCAGAGGAAGGACCGGACTATGTACAATAGCGGCCAACCACTCCCAGAGCCGGTAGTGCGGCGTGCGAGGTCTGCTCTCAGCGGAAGAGGGTTTTGGGAATGCTCAGGCAAGGGCCAGCCTGCACCCTTCCTGGCCGCTCCCACGGGAACCAGGCTACTTGCAATCCTTTCCCCCAATAGCAAGTGCCTTTTGGAGGGACGGCCGGAGTCAACGTGGGGTTTGCCCGCCCTCCAAAGTGTCAAGAGACCGCCGCACAGGCCTCTGACTGATTCTTAGAACAGGCAGCAAGAGTTGGGTAAGTCTGTCGAAAATTTGACAAAGTGTCAAAAATTAGACTTCCGAGAGCTCTTGGGCATGCACACAGGCCTGTCATTCAAGTGCTCTGCCCGCGGAACCGTTTTTCGGATGCCTTTCAAAGTGGTCCCGCGCCGCCATTTTGTTCTAAAAATCGTGTTCCCAGAAATCTCCGGGTACCCCGCCAACCTCACTGTGTCACAATGTCAAGTGGCACTGAATGGGTCTGAATTTCAAATTCGACTGCTTCGCTCTGGAACTCGAACCCGGCAAAACCGTTTGGATTTTTCCCGGTCCAGACTTCCGCGGCAGACAAAGTTAAAGTTTTCGGGCTGCAGACTCAAAACGACATCTGGCCAACCGCCGGGCTCAATTCGCCCAGTTCCTCCGGCACTTCGGAACTCATGTTCGGCATGAGTTTTTGAATCTTTCCCGATGCTTCGGCATTTTCCTCCGCTGACACTTAGAATATTTTTCACACTTGGCCGAAAATTTTTCTAAGTTTTTCTGGTTACTGATTTCTTCTTTTCGGGCATTTTTCTAAGTTTTCTTGGTTACTCATTTCTCATTTTCAAACATTTTTCTAAGTTTTTCTGGTTACTGATTTCTTCTTTTTGGGCATTTTTCTAAGTTTTCTTGGTTACTCATTTCTCATTTTCAAACATTTTTCTAAGTTTTTCTGGTTACTCATTTCTCATTTTCAAACATTTTTCTAAGTTTTTCTGGTTACTGATTTCTTCTTTTTGGGCATTTTTCTAAGTTTTCTTGGTTACTCATTTCTCATTTTCAAACATTTTTCTAAGTTTTTCTGGTTACTGATTTCTTCTTTTTGGGCATTTTTCTAAGTTTTCTTGGTTACTCATTTCTCATTTTCAAACATTTTTCTAAGTTTTCTTGGTTACTCATTTCTCATTTTCAAACATTTTTCTAAGTTTTTCTGGTTACTGATTTCTTCTTTTTGGGCATTTTTCTAAGTTTTCTTGGTTACTCATTTCTCATTTTCAAACATTTTTCTAAGTTTTTCTGGTTACTCATTTCTCATTTTCAAACATTTTTCTAAGTTTTTCTGGTTACTGATTTCTTCTTTTTGGGCATTTTTCTAAGTTTTCTTGGTTACTCATTTCTCATTTTCAAACATTTTTCTAAGTTTTTCTGGTTACTCATTTCTCATTTTCAAACATTTTTCTAAGTTTTTCTGGTTACTCATTTCTGCTTTTCCAACGTTTTACTAAGTTTTGCTGGTTACTGAGTTCACACTTTTAAACATTTTCGGGCATTTTTCTACGTTTTTCATGTTACTCATTTAGCACTTTCAGGCACTTTCCTATGCTTTCCTGCTTACTGATTTCACACTTTTAAGCATCTTCGGGCATGTTCCCTAAGTTTTGCAGTTCATTCGTTTGGGACAGTCAGGCAGCTTTCCTAAGCTTTCCTGGTAACCGAATTCACATTGTTGAGAACTTTGGAACCCTTCCCTAAGCTGTGCTGGTTACTCACTTTACCTCTTCAGACACTTGCCCCCGTTGTGACAGAGACCACTTCCCGACTCGGGAAATGCACCAAATTCGGCCTGAACTCAGAGGGCAGTCCCCCCTCGAAGGCGTGGAAGTCGGCAGAATCGCCGGGTCAAATCCGGCTGAGCTACCCGGCTTGGAAGCCTCAAAGTCGGTATGAGCTGTCAGGTTCACTCCCATCCCCGTTTGGACCACTTCCCGACTCGGGAAATTCACCAAATTCGGCCTGAACTCAGAGGACAGTCCCCCCTCGAAGGCGTGACAGTCGGCAGAACCGCCGGATCAAATCCGGCTGAGCTACCCGGCCCCGAAGCCTCAAAGTCGGTAAGAGCTGTCAGGTTCACTCCCATCCCCGTTTGGACCACTTCCCGACTCGGGAAATTCACCAAATTCGGCCTGAACTTATACAACAGTCCCCCCTCGAAGGCGTGACAGTCGGCAGAACCGCCGGATCAAATCCGGTTGAGCTACCCGGCTTGGAAGCCCCAAAGTCGGTAAGAGCTGTCAGGTTCACTCCCATCCCCGTTTGGACCACTTCCCGACTCGGGAAATTCACCAAATTCGGCCTGAACTTATACAACAGTCCCCCCTCGAAGGCGTGACAGTCGCTAGAACCGCCGGATCAAATCCGGTTGAGCTACCCGGCTTGGAAGCCCCAAAGTCGGTAAGAGCTGTCAGGTTCACTCCCATCCCCGTTTGGACCACTTCCCGACTTAGGAAATTCACCAAATTCGGCCTGAACTTAGAGGAGAGTCCCCGCTCGAAGGCGTGGAAGTCGGCAGAATCGCCGGGTCAAATCCGACTGAGCTACCCGGCCCCGAAGCCTCAATGTCGGTAAGAGCTGTCAGGTTCACTCCCATCCCCGTTTGGACCACTTCCCGACTCGGGAAATTCACCAAATTCGGCCTGAACTTAGACAACAGTCCCCCCTCGAAGCCGTGGCAGTCGCTAGAACCGCCGGATCAAATCCGGTTGAGCTACCCGGCTTGGAAGCCCCAAAGTCGGTATGAGCTGTCAGGTTCACTCCCATCCCCGTTTGGACCACTTCCCGACTTAGGAAAATCACCAAATTCGGCCTGAACTCAGAGGGCAGGCCCCCCTCGAAGGCCAGGCATTCGGCAGAACCGCCGGGTCAAATCCGACTGTGCTACCCGGCCCCAAAGCCTCAAAGTTGGTATGAGCAGTTAGGTTCACTCCCATCCCCGTTTGGACCACTTCCCGACTTAGGAAATTCACCAAATTCGGCCTGAACTTAGAGGAGAGTCCCCGCTCGAAGGCGTGGAAGTCGGCAGAATCGCCGGGTCAAATCCGACTGAGCTACCCGGCCCCGAAGCCTCAATGTCGGTAAGAGCTGTCAGGTTCACTCCCATCCCCGTTTGGACCACTTCCCGACTCGGGAAATTCACCAAATTCGGCCTGAACTTAGACAACAGTCCCCCCTCGAAGCCGTGGCAGTCGCTAGAACCGCTGGATCAAATCCGGTTGAGCTACCCGGCTTGGAAGCCCCAAAGTCGGTATGAGCTGTCAGGTTCACTCCCATCCCCGTTTGGACCACTTCCCGACTTAGGAAAATCACCAAATTCGGCCTGAACTCAGAGGGCAGGCCCCCCTCGAAGGCCAGGCATTCGGCAGAACCGCCGGGTCAAATCCGACTGTGCTACCCGGCCCCAAAGCCTCAAAGTTGGTATGAGCAGTTAGGTTCACTCCCATCCCCGTTTGGACCACTTCCCGACTTAGGAAATTCACCAAATTCGGCCTGAACTTAGAGGAGAGTCCCCGCTCGAAGGCGTGGAAGTCGGCAGAATCGCCGGGTCAAATCCGACTGAGCTACCCGGCCCCGAAGCCTCAATGTCGGTAAGAGCTGTCAGGTTCACTCCCATCCCCGTTTGGACCACTTCCCGACTCGGGAAATTCACCAAATTCGGCCTGAACTTAGACAACAGTCCCCCCTCGAAGCCGTGGCAGTCGCTAGAACCGCTGGATCAAATCCGGTTGAGCTACCCGGCTTGGAAGCCCCAAAGTCGGTATGAGCTGTCAGGTTCACTCCCATCCCCGTTTGGACCACTTCCCGACTTAGGAAAATCACCAAATTCGGCCTGAACTCAGAGGGCAGGCCCCCCTCGAAGGCCAGGCATTCGGCAGAACCGCCGGGTCAAATCCGACTGTGCTACCCGGCCCCAAAGCCTCAAAGTTGGTATGAGCAGTTAGGTTCACTCCCAAACCCGTTGGGACCACTTCCCGACTTAGGAAATTCACCAAATCCGGCCTGAACTTAGACAACAGTCCCCCCTCGAAGGCGTGACAGTCGGTAGAACCGCCGGGTCAAATCCGGCTGAGCTACCCGATTTGGAAGCCTTCAACACAAAACCCATCCGGCAATGCCACTCAAAAAGGGCCCAAATTCAGAACCACCCCCTTCAATAGGTACCACTTCCTCGGAGACACTACCGGGACACGCTCCCCTCGGCGAAAATTAAGCCCCCACCACTAACTGAAGCCAACCGCAGCCCCAACTTCAACGGAGAAATCAGTAACCAATTCAAAAATGCACTTGGTTACTGATTTGTACTGCTTCAAAAATATTCTAAGTGTCGCTGGTTACTGATTTGTACTGCTCCAAAAATATTCTAAGTGTCACTGGTTACTGATTTGTACTGACTCAAAAATATTCTAAGTGTCGCTGGTTACTGATTTGTACTGACTGAAAAATATTCTAAGTGTCGCTGGTTACTGATTTGTACTGACTCAAAAATATTCTAAGTGTCAGTGGTTACTGATTTGTACTGCTCCAAAAATATTCTAAGTGTCGCTGGTTACTGATTTGTAATGCTCCAAAAATATTCTAAGTGTCGCTGGTTACTGATTTGTACTGCTTCAAAAATATTCTAAGTGTCAGCGGTTACTGATTTGTACTGCTTCAAAAATATTCTAAGTGTCGCTGGTTACTGATTTGTACTGCTTCAAAAATATTCTAAGTGTCAGTGGTTACTGATTTGTACTGCGTCAAAAATATTCTAAGTGTCGCTGGTTACTGATTTGTACTGCTCCAAAAATATTCTAAGTGTCGCTGGTTACTGATTTGTACTGCTTCAAAAATATTCTAAGTGTCGCTGGTTACTGATTTGTACTGCTTCAAAAATATTCTAAGTGTCAGTGGTTACTGATTTGTACTGCTTCAAAAATATTCTAAGTGTCGCTGGTTACTGATTTGTACTGCTTCAAAAATATTCTAAGTGTCAGTGGTTACTGATTTGTACTGCTTCAAAAATATTCTAAGTGTCGCTGGTTACTGATTTGTACTGCTTCAAAAATATTCTAAGTGTCAGTGGTTACTGATTTGTACTGCTCCAAAAATATTCTAAGTGTCGCTGGTTACTGATTTGTACTGCTTCAAAAATATTCTAAGTGTCAGTGGTTACTGATTTGTACTGCTCCAAAAATATTCTAAGTGTCGCTGGTTACTGATTTGTACTGCTTCAAAAATATTCTAAGTGTCAGCGGTTACTGATTTGTACTGCTTCAAAAATATTCTAAGTGTCAGTGGTTACTGATTTGTACTGCTTCAAAAATATTCTAAGTGTCGCTGGTTACTGATTTGTACTGCTTCAACAATATTCTAAGTGTCGCTGGTTACTGATTTGTACTGCTTCAAAAATATTCTAAGTGTCAGTGGTTACTGATTTGTACTGCTTCAAAAATATTCTAAGTGTCGCTGGTTACTGATTTGTACTGCTCCAAAAATATTCTAAGTGTCGCTGGTTACTGATTTGTACTGCTTCAAAAATATTCTAAGTGTCGCTGGTTACTGATTTGTACTGCTCCAAAAATATTCTAAGTGTCGCTGGTTACTGATTTGTACTGCTTCAAAAATATTCTAAGTGTCGCTGGTTACTGATTTGTACTGCTTCAAAAATATTCTAAGTGTCAGTGGTTACTGATTTGTACTGCTTCAAAAATATTCTAAGTGTCGCTGGTTACTGATTTGTACTGCTCAAAAATATTCTAAGTGGGGCTGGTTACTGATTTGTACTGCTCCAAAAATATTCTAAGTGTCGCTGGTTACTGATTTGTACTGCTTCAAAAATATTCTAAGTGTCAGCGGTTACTGATTTGTACTGCTTCAAAAATATTCTAAGTGTCAGTGGTTACTGATTTGTACTGCTTCAAAAATATTCTAAGTGTCGCTGGTTACTGATTTGTACTGCTTCAAAAATATTCTAAGTGTCAGTGGTTACTGATTTGTACTGCTTCAACAATATTCTAAGTGTCGCTGGTTACTGATTTGTACTGCTTCAAAAATATTCTAAGTGTCAGTGGTTACTGATTTGTACTGCTTCAAAAATATTCTAAGTGTCGCTGGTTACTGATTTGTACTGCTCCAAAAATATTCTAAGTGTCGCTGGTTACTGATTTGTACTGCTTCAAAAATATTCTAAGTGTCGCTGGTTACTGATTTGTACTGCTCCAAAAATATTCTAAGTGTCGCTGGTTACTGATTTGTACTGCTTCAAAAATATTCTAAGTGTCGCTGGTTACTGATTTGTACTGCTTCAAAAATATTCTAAGTGTCAGTGGTTACTGATTTGTACTGCTTCAAAAATATTCTAAGTGTCGCTGGTTACTGATTTGTACTGCTCCAAAAATATTCTAAGTGTCAGTGGTTACTGATTTGTACTGCTTCAACAATATTCTAAGTGTCGCTGGTTACTGATTTGTACTGCTTCAAAAATATTCTAAGTGTCAGTGGTTACTGATTTGTACTGCTTCAAAAATATTCTAAGTGTCGCTGGTTACTGATTTGTACTGCTCCAAAAATATTCTAAGTGTCGCTGGTTACTGATTTGTACTGCTTCAAAAATATTCTAAGTGTCGCTGGTTACTGATTTGTACTGCTTCAAAAATATTCTAAGTGTCGCTGGTTACTGATTTGTACTGCTTCAAAAATATTCTAAGTGTCAGTGGTTACTGATTTGTACTGCTTCAAAAATATTCTAAGTGTCGCTGGTTACTGATTTGTACTGACTCAAAAATATTCTAAGTGGGCTGGTTACTGATTTGTACTGCTCCAAAAATATTCTAAGTGTCGCTGGTTACTGATTTGTACTGCTTCAAAAATATTCTAAGTGTCAGCGGTTACTGATTTGTACTGCTTCAAAAATATTCTAAGTGTCAGTGGTTACTGATTTGTACTGCTTCAAAAATATTCTAAGTGTCGCTGGTTACTGATTTGTACTGCTTCAAAAATATTCTAAGTGTCAGTGGTTACTGATTTGTACTGCTTCAACAATATTCTAAGTGTCGCTGGTTACTGAT
>NW_026867472.1:117500-118862 GCF_020745735.1 Hemiscyllium ocellatum | reverse complement strand
AATCTCGTTCATCCATTCATGCGCGTCACTAATTAGATGACGAGGCATTTGGCTATTTAACAACACTCAAACGAGTGCACATTTCGCGTTTTCATGTCGCTCGTCGACAGCCCAGGCGTCGATGTTACTGACGCGAGCGTCGATGTTATGGACGCGTCCCGTGTTACTAAATTTTTTTTTTTTTTTTTTTTTTTTTTTTTTTTTTTTTTTTTTTTTTTTTTTTTTTTTTGTTTCAAAATAAATTTCACTGGGGCGGTACACTTGCCACACCGCAACGCAGGCGGAGCAGAAGGGCAAAGTAATAAATATAATACATTAATAATCATTAAATATTTGCAAGAGTCTAGTGTCATGAAAATTGTCTCACGTGAGACCTTGGAGGCAAAGGTCTTAAACCTCTTTATGCCCAGGAAGTTCATTAAGGAGTCGTTCTTCCCAAACCATTTTCCTCTGGCGCCGATGACGAACCCAAAGAATTGAGGTTTGGTTCCTCCTGTGAGGCGCTCCACCTCCTCATTCAGATGTTTGTACTTCTGGGTTTTTTCGATCCACGCTTTTTCTAATGAGTTGTCATTGTTTTCAAACCGGACTGTGACGTCTACTACTGCCACTTTGGAGCTGTCATCCTTTTTGAAGATGATGTCCGGCTTCCATAACTGCCATCCGAGGTCACAAGCCTTGGCTCAAGGTATGATGTCCACCCGTATTTGCCAACGTGTTTCCTTAGGTGTTCAAGGACTACGTTGTGCCTTTTGATTCTTTTGTTCTTTACGTACGGACAGTGTCCCGATATGTGTGCCAGCGTTTCAAGTTGGCTGTTGCATCGCCTGCAACGTTTGTTCGCTTGAGGATTGCCCCTGGATAATGTTGTTCTTGTCGGATACAGATTTGATCTGAGAAGCAGGCTCGAGATGAAGTTCCTGGTTCTGGTGTTTATGTGCGGCTTGAGCCAGGAGTTGGATATCTTGTCTTCCTGGAAATATTTAATGCCATCGCCCTGGCATACCATCTTGCACCACTTCTCGAATTCCCAATCTCGCCATGCTCCGTACTCATTGGGAGGTTTTAGTAAGCGTTGTCGTTGCTTTTCTGACAATTGTCCACCCTCTATTATCATTGTAGGACTTCGTTGTTACGTCCCACAGGTATCTTTTTCTCAACAAGGAAATCTTTGATTTCGCGGAGTGCTTTAAGCGATCGAAATTCCGCGATGGTTTCCTTGTTGTCCTCTTCTCTGAATTGGAAAGAGGCTCTTATGATTGGATCGGTTGAGCGCTCTAGAGATTCTCGCTTTCTAATTATGGCAGATGGAATTTGAATCTCGAGTTTCGGTATTGCCAGACCTCCATCTTTGTTTTTCGA
>NW_026867472.1:95000-105000 GCF_020745735.1 Hemiscyllium ocellatum | reverse complement strand
CTTCCGCGAACTCTCCGGCTTGCACTGAGACGCGAGGTCGATGTGCTAAGCACCACGGGGCCCCTTTCGCCTGCAGGTCCCGAGCCGCCAACATGTTCTTAGTATCGTGTTCTCCAATCCTGGGTGACGGGCACCGCAGGGAGGCAGAGCCATCGCACTTGCCGGGTGGCAGAGGAAGGACCGGACTATGTACAATAGCGGCCAACGACTCCCAGAGCCGGTTGTGCGGCGTCTGCTCTCAGCCTAAGAGGCTTCTGGGAGTGCTCAGGCAAGGGTCAGCCTGCACCCTTGCTGGCAGCACCCAGGGGAACCAGGACGCTTGCATCTCTCGCCTTCATTTTCGACACAAGCGCCTGAGGAGGGACGCCACCCCTCCCCTTGCGTCAAGAGACCTCCCCACCAGCCTCTGACTGATTCTTAGAACGGACGGAAAGAGTCGGGCAAGCCTGTCAAAGCTTTGAGCGAATGTCAAAAGCTTTAGACTTCCGCGAACTCTCCGGCTTGCACTGAGACGCGAGGTCGATGTGCTAAGCACCACGGGGCCCCTTTCGCCTGCAGGTCCCGAGCCGCCAACATGTTCTTAGTATCGTGTTCTCCAAACCTGGGTGACGGGCACCGCAGGGAGGCAGAGCCATCGCACTTGCCGGGTGGCAGAGGAAGGACCGGACTATGTACAATAGCGGCCAACGACTCCCAGAGCCGGTAGTGCGGCGTCTGCTCTCAGCCTAAGAGGCTTCTGGGAGTGCTCAGGCAAGGGTCAGCCTGCACCCTTGCTGGCAGCACCCAGGGGAACCAGGACGCTTGCATCTCTCGCCTTCATTTTCGACACAAACGCCTGAGGAGGGAAGCCAACCCTCCGTGTGTCAAGAGACCGTCCCCGCCCCGGCCTCCGACTGATTCTTAGAACGGACGGAAAGAGTCAGGCAAGCCTGTTAAGACTTCCGCGAACTCTCCGGCTTGCACTGAGACGCGAGGTCGATGTGCTCAGCACCACGGGGCCCCTTTCGCCTGCAGGTCCCGAGCCGCCAACATGTTCTAAGTATCGTGTTCTCCAAACCTGGGTGACGGGCACCGCAGGGAGGCAGAGCCATCGCACTTGCCGGGTGGCAGAGGAAGGACCGGACTATGTACAATAGCGGCCAACGACTCCCAGAGCCGGTAGTGCGGCGCCTGCTCTCAGCCTAAGAGGCTTTTGGGAGTGCTCAGGCAAGGGTCAGCCTGCACCCTTGCTGGCAGCACCCAGGGGAACCAGGACGCTTGCATCTCTCGCCTTCATTTTCGACACAAACGCCTGAGGAGGGAAGCCAACCCTCCGTGTGTCAAGAGACCGTCCCCGCCCCGGCCTCCGACTGATTCTTAGAACGGACGGAAAGAGTCAGGCAAGCCTGTTAAGACTTCCGCGAACTCTCCGGCTTGCACTGAGACGCGAGGTCGATGTGCTCAGCACCACGGGGCCCCCTTCGCCTGCAGGTCCCGAGCCGCCAACATGTTCTAAGTATCGTGTTCCCCAAACCTGGGTGACGAGCACCGCAGGGAGGCAGAGCCATCGCACTTGCCGGGTGGCAGAGGAAGGACCGGACTATGTACAATAGCGGCCAACGACTCCCAGAGCCGGTAGTGCGGCGCCTGCTCTCAGCTTAAGAGGCTTTTGGGAGTGCTCAGGCAAGGGTCAGCCTGCACCCTTGCTGGCAGCACCCCAGGGGAACCAGGACGCTTGCATCTCTCGCCTTCATTTTCGACACAAACACCTGAGGAGGGAAGCCAACCCTCCGTGTGTCAAGAGACCGTCCCCGCCCCGGCCTCCGACTGATTCTTAGAACGGACGGAAAGAGTCAGGCAAGCCTGTCAAAGATTGAGCAGATGTCAAAATCTTTTAAGACTTCCGCGAACTCTCCGGCTTGCACTGAGACCCGAGGTCGATGTGCTCAGCACCACGGGGCCCCTTTCGCCTGCAGGTCCCGAGCCGCCAACATGTTCTAAGTATCGTGTTCCCCAAACCTGGGTGACGAGCACCGCAGGGCGGCAGAGCCATCGCACTTGCCGGGTGGCAGAGGAAGGACCGGACTATGTACAATAGCGGCCAACCACTCCCAGAGCCGGTAGTGCGGCGTGCGAGGTCTGCTCTCAGCGGAAGAGGGTTTTGGGAATGCTCAGGCAAGGGCCAGCCTGCACCCTTCCTGGCCGCTCCCACGGGAACCAGGCTACTTGCAATCCTTTCCCCCAATAGCAAGTGCCTTTTGGAGGGACGGCCGGAGTCAACGTGGGGTTTGCCCGCCCTCCAAAGTGTCAAGAGACCGCCGCACAGGCCTCTGACTGATTCTTAGAACAGGCAGCAAGAGTTGGGTAAGTCTGTCGAAAATTTGACAAAGTGTCAAAAATTAGACTTCCGAGAGCTCTTGGGCATGCACACAGGCCTGTCATTCAAGTGCTCTGCCCGCGGAACCGTTTTTCGGATGCCTTTCAAAGTGGTCCCGCGCCGCCATTTTGTTCTAAAAATCGTGTTCCCAGAAATCTCCGGGTACCCCGCCAACCTCACTGTGTCACAATGTCAAGTGGCACTGAATGGGTCTGAATTTCAAATTCGACTGCTTCGCTCTGGAACTCGAACCCGGCAAAACCGTTTGGATTTTTCCCGGTCCAGACTTCCGCGGCAGACAAAGTTAAAGTTTTCGGGCTGCAGACTCAAAACGACATCTGGCCAACCGCCGGGCTCAATTCGCCCAGTTCCTCCGGCACTTCGGAACTCATGTTCGGCATGAGTTTTTGAATCTTTCCCGATGCTTCGGCATTTTCCTCCGCTGACACTTAGAATATTTTTCACACTTGGCCGAAAATTTTTCTAAGTTTTTCTGGTTACTGATTTCTTCTTTTCGGGCATTTTTCTAAGTTTTCTTGGTTACTCATTTCTCATTTTCAAACATTTTTCTAAGTTTTTCTGGTTACTGATTTCTTCTTTTTGGGCATTTTTCTAAGTTTTCTTGGTTACTCATTTCTCATTTTCAAACATTTTTCTAAGTTTTTCTGGTTACTCATTTCTCTTTTTCAAACATTTTTCTAAGTTTTTCTGGTTACTGATTTCTTCTTTTTGGGCATTTTTCTAAGTTTTCTTGGTTACTCATTTCTCATTTTCAAACATTTTTCTAAGTTTTTCTGGTTACTGATTTCTTCTTTTTGGGCATTTTTCTAAGTTTTCTTGGTTACTCATTTCTCATTTTCAAACATTTTTCTAAGTTTTCTTGGTTACTCATTTCTCATTTTCAAACATTTTTCTAAGTTTTTCTGGTTACTGATTTCTTCTTTTTGGCATTTTTCTAAGTTTTCTTGGTTACTCATTTCTCATTTTCAAACATTTTTCTAAGTTTTTCTGGTTACTCATTTCTCATTTTCAAACATTTTTCTAAGTTTTTCTGGTTACTGATTTCTTCTTTTTGGGCATTTTTCTAAGTTTTCTTGGTTACTCATTTCTCATTTTCAAACATTTTTCTAAGTTTTTCTGGTTACTCATTTCTCATTTTCAAACATTTTTCTAAGTTTTTCTGGTTACTCATTTCTGCTTTTCCAACGTTTTACTAAGTTTTGCTGGTTACTGAGTTCACACTTTTAAACATTTTCGGGCATTTTTCTACGTTTTTCATGTTACTCATTTAGCACTTTCAGGCACTTTCCTATGCTTTCCTGCTTACTGATTTCACACTTTTAAGCATCTTCGGGCATGTTCCCTAAGTTTTGCAGTTCATTCGTTTGGGACAGTCAGGCAGCTTTCCTAAGCTTTCCTGGTAACCGAATTCACATTGTTGAGAACTTTGGAACCCTTCCCTAAGCTGTGCTGGTTACTCACTTTACCTCTTCAGACACTTGCCCCCGTTGTGACAGAGACCACTTCCCGACTCGGGAAATGCACCAAATTCGGCCTGAACTCAGAGGGCAGTCCCCCTCGAAGGCGTGGAAGTCGGCAGAATCGCCGGGTCAAATCCGGCTGAGCTACCCGGCTTGGAAGCCTCAAAGTCGGTATGAGCTGTCAGGTTCACTCCCATCCCCGTTTGGACCACTTCCCGACTCGGGAAATTCACCAAATTCGGCCTGACTCAGAGGACAGTCCCCCCTCGAAGGCGTGACAGTCGGCAGAACCGCCGGATCAAATCCGGCTGAGCTACCCGGCCCCGAAGCCTCAAAGTCGGTAAGAGCTGTCAGGTTCACTCCCATCCCCGTTTGGACCACTTCCCGACTCGGGAAATTCACCAAATTCGGCCTGAACTTATACAACAGTCCCCCCTCGAGGCGTGACAGTCGGCAGAACCGCCGGATCAAATCCGGTTGAGCTACCCGGCTTGGAAGCCCCAAAGTCGGTAAGAGCTGTCAGGTTCACTCCCATCCCCGTTTGGACCACTTCCCGACTCGGGAAATTCACCAAATTCGGCCTGAACTTATACAACAGTCCCCCCTCGAAGGCGTGACAGTCGCTAGAACCGCCGGATCAAATCCGGTTGAGCTACCCGGCTTGGAAGCCCCAAAGTCGGTAAGAGCTGTCAGGTTCACTCCCATCCCCGTTTGGACCACTTCCCGACTTAGGAAATTCACCAAATTCGGCCTGAACTTAGAGGAGAGTCCCCGCTCGAAGGCGTGGAAGTCGGCAGAATCGCCGGGTCAAATCCGACTGAGCTACCCGCCCCGAAGCCTCAATGTCGGTAAGAGCTGTCAGGTTCACTCCCATCCCCGTTTGGACCACTTCCCGACTCGGGAAATTCACCAAATTCGGCCTGAACTTAGACAACAGTCCCCCTCGAAGCCGTGGCAGTCGCTAGAACCGCCGGATCAAATCCGGTTGAGCTACCCGGCTTGGAAGCCCCAAAGTCGGTATGAGCTGTCAGGTTCACTCCCATCCCCGTTTGGACCACTTCCCGACTTAGGAAAATCACCAAATTCGGCCTGAACTCAGAGGGCAGGCCCCCCTCGAAGGCCAGGCATTCGGCAGAACCGCCGGGTCAAATCCGACTGTGCTACCCGGCCCCAAAGCCTCAAAGTTGGTATGAGCAGTTAGGTTCACTCCCATCCCCGTTTGGACCACTTCCCGACTTAGGAAATTCACCAAATTCGGCCTGAACTTAGAGGAGAGTCCCCGCTCGAAGGCGTGGAAGTCGGCAGAATCGCCGGTCAAATCCGACTGAGCTACCCGGCCCGAAGCCTCAATGTCGGTAAGAGCTGTCAGGTTCACTCCCATCCCCGTTTGGACCACTTCCCGACTCGGGAAATTCACCAAATTCGGCCTGAACTTAGACAACAGTCCCCCTCGAAGCCGTGGCAGTCGCTAGAACCGCCGGATCAAATCCGGTTGAGCTACCCGGCTTGGAAGCCCCAAAGTCGGTATGAGCTGTCAGGTTCACTCCCATCCCCGTTTGGACCACTTCCCGACTTAGGAAAATCACCAAATTCGGCCTGAACTCAGAGGGCAGGCCCCCCTCGAAGGCCAGGCATTCGGCAGAACCGCCGGGTCAAATCCGACTGTGCTACCCGGCCCCAAAGCCTCAAAGTTGGTATGAGCAGTTAGGTTCACTCCCATCCCCGTTTGGACCACTTCCCGACTTAGGAAATTCACCAAATTCGGCCTGAACTTAGAGGAGAGTCCCCGCTCGAAGGCGTGGAAGTCGGCAGAATCGCCGGGTCAAATCCGACTGAGCTACCCGGCCCCGAAGCCTCAATGTCGGTATGAGCTGTCAGGTTCACTCCCATCCCCGTTTGGACCACTTCCCGACTCGGGAAATTCACCAAATTCGGCCTGAACTTAGACAACAGTCCCCCCTCGAAGCCGTGGCAGTCGCTAGAACCGCTGGATCAAATCCGGTTGAGCTACCCGGCTTGGAAGCCCCAAAGTCGGTATGAGCTGTCAGGTTCACTCCCATCCCCGTTTGGACCACTTCCCGACTTAGGAAAATCACCAAATTCGGCCTGAACTCAGAGGGCAGGCCCCCCTCGAAGGCCAGGCATTCGGCAGAACCGCCGGGTCAAATCCGACTGTGCTACCCGGCCCCAAAGCCTCAAAGTTGGTATGAGCAGTTAGGTTCACTCCCAAACCCGTTGGGACCACTTCCCGACTTAGGAAATTCACCAAATCCGGCCTGAACTTAGACAACAGTCCCCCCTCGAAGGCGTGACAGTCGGTAGAACCGCCGGGTCAAATCCGGCTGAGCTACCCGATTTGGAAGCCTTCAACACAAAACCCATCCGGCAATGCCACTCAAAAAGGGCCCAAATTCAGAAACACCCCCTTCAATAGGTACCACTTCCTCGGAGACACTACCGGGACACGCTCCCCTCGGCGAAAATTAAGCCCCCACCACTAACTGAAGCCAACCGCAGCCCCAACTTCAACGGAGAAATCAGTAACCAATTCAAAAATGCACTTGGTTACTGATTTGTACTGCTTCAAAAATATTCTAAGTGTCGCTGGTTACTGATTTGTACTGCTCCAAAAATATTCTAAGTGTCACTGGTTACTGATTTGTACTGACTCAAAAATATTCTAAGTGTCGCTGGTTACTGATTTGTACTGACTGAAAAATATTCTAAGTGTCGCTGGTTACTGATTTGTACTGACTCAAAAATATTCTAAGTGTCAGTGGTTACTGATTTGTACTGCTCCAAAAATATTCTAAGTGTCGCTGGTTACTGATTTGTAATGCTCCAAAAATATTCTAAGTGTCGCTGGTTACTGATTTGTACTGCTTCAAAAATATTCTAAGTGTCAGCGGTTACTGATTTGTACTGCTTCAAAAATATTCTAAGTGTCGCTGGTTACTGATTTGTACTGCTTCAAAAATATTCTAAGTGTCAGTGGTTACTGATTTGTACTGCGTCAAAAATATTCTAAGTGTCGCTGGTTACTGATTTGTACTGCTCCAAAAATATTCTAAGTGTCGCTGGTTACTGATTTGTACTGCTTCAAAAATATTCTAAGTGTCGCTGGTTACTGATTTGTACTGCTTCAAAAATATTCTAAGTGTCAGTGGTTACTGATTTGTACTGCTTCAAAAATATTCTAAGTGTCGCTGGTTACTGATTTGTACTGCTTCAAAATATTCTAAGTGTCAGTGGTTACTGATTTGTACTGCTTCAAAAATATTCTAAGTGTCGCTGGTTACTGATTTGTACTGCTTCAAAAATATTCTAAGTGTCAGTGGTTACTGATTTGTACTGCTCCAAAAATATTCTAAGTGTCGCTGGTTACTGATTTGTACTGCTTCAAAAATATTCTAAGTGTCAGTGGTTACTGATTTGTACTGCTCCAAAAATATTCTAAGTGTCGCTGGTTACTGATTTGTACTGCTTCAAAAATATTCTAAGTGTCAGCGGTTACTGATTTGTACTGCTTCAAAAATATTCTAAGTGTCAGTGGTTACTGATTTGTACTGCTTCAAAAATATTCTAAGTGTCGCTGGTTACTGATTTGTACTGCTTCAAAAATATTCTAAGTGTCAGTGGTTACTGATTTGTACTGCTCCAAAAATATTCTAAGTGTCGCTGGTTACTGATTTGTACTGCTTCAAAAATATTCTAAGTGTCAGTGGTTACTGATTTGTACTGCTTCAAAAATATTCTAAGTGTCGCTGGTTACTGATTTGTACTGCTTCAAAAATATTCTAAGTGTCAGTGGTTACTGATTTGTACTGCTTCAAAAATATTCTAAGTGTCGCTGGTTACTGATTTGTACTGCTCCAAAAATATTCTAAGTGTCGCTGGTTACTGATTTGTACTGCTTCAAAAATATTCTAAGTGTCGCTGGTTACTGATTTGTACTGCTCCAAAAATATTCTAAGTGTCGCTGGTTACTGATTTGTACTGCTTCAAAAATATTCTAAGTGTCGCTGGTTACTGATTTGTACTGCTTCAAAAATATTCTAAGTGTCAGTGGTTACTGATTTGTACTGCTTCAAAAATATTCTAAGTGTCGCTGGTTACTGATTTGTACTGACTCAAAAATATTCTAAGTGGGGCTGGTTACTGATTTGTACTGCTCCAAAAATATTCTAAGTGTCGCTGGTTACTGATTTGTACTGCTCAAAAATATTCTAAGTGTCAGCGGTTACTGATTTGTACTGCTTCAAAAATATTCTAAGTGTCAGTGGTTACTGATTTGTACTGCTTCAAAAATATTCTAAGTGTCGCCGGTTACTGATTTGTACTGCTTCAAAAATATTCTAAGTGTCAGTGGTTACTGATTTGTACTGCTTCAAAAATATTCTAAGTGTCGCCGGTTACTGATTTGTACTGCTTCAAAAATATTCTAAGTGTCAGTGGTTACTGATTTGTACTGCTCCAAAAAATTCTAAGTGTCGCTGGTTACTGATTTGTACTGCTTCAAAAATATTCTAAGTGTCAGCGGTTACTGATTTGTACTGCTTCAAAAATATTCTAAGTGTCAGTGGTTACTGATTTGTACTGCTTCAAAAATATTCTAAGTGTCGCTGGTTACTGATTTGTACTGCTTCAAAAATATTCTAAGTGTCAGTGGTTACTGATTTGTACTGCTTCAAAAATATTCTAAGTGTCGCTGGTTACTGATTTGTACTGCTCCAAAAATATTCTAAGTGTCGCTGGTTACTGATTTGTACTGCTTCAAAAATATTCTAAGTGTCGCTGGTTACTGATTTGTACTGCTTCAAAAATATTCTAAGTGTCAGTGGTACTGATTTGTACTGCTTCAAAAATATTCTAAGTGTCGCTGGTTACTGATTTGTACTGATTCAAAAATATTCTAAGTGTCAGTGGTTACTGATTTGTACTGCTTCAACAATATTCTAAGTGTCGCTGGTTACTGATTTGTACTGCTTCAAAAATATTCTAAGTGTCAGTGGTTACTGATTTGTACTGCTTCAAAAATATTCTAAGTGTCGCTGGTTACTGATTTGTACTGCTCCAAAAATATTCTAAGTGTCGCTGGTTACTGATTTGTACTGCTTCAAAAATATTCTAAGTGTCGCTGGTTACTGATTTGTACTGCTCCAAAAATATTCTAAGTGTCGCTGGTTACTGATTTGTACTGCTTCAAAAATATTCTAAGTGTCGCTGGTTACTGATTTGTACTGCTTCAAAAATATTCTAAGTGTCAGTGGTTACTGATTTGTACTGCTTCAAAAATATTCTAAGTGTCGCTGGTTACTGATTTGTACTGACTCAAAAATATTCTAAGTGGGGCTGGTTACTGATTTGTACTGCTCCAAAAATATTCTAAGTGTCGCTGGTTACTGATTTGTACTGCTTCAAAAATATTCTAAGTGTCAGCGGTTACTGATTTGTACTGCTTCAAAAATATTCTAAGTGTCAGTGGTTACTGATTTGTACTGCTTCAAAAATATTCTAAGTGTCGCTGGTTACTGATTTGTACTGATTCAAAAATATTCTAAGTGTCAGTGGTTACTGATTTGTACTGCTTCAACAATATTCTAAGTGTCGCTGGTTACTGATTTGTACTGCTTCAAAAATATTCTAAGTGTCAGTGGTTACTGATTTGTACTGCTTCAAAAATATTCTAAGTGTCGCTGGTTACTGATTTGTACTGCTCCAAAAATATTCTAAGTGTCGCTGGTTACTGATTTGTACTGCTTCAAAAATATTCTAAGTGTCGCTGGTTACTGATTTGTACTGCTCCAAAAATATTCTAAGTGTCGCTGGTTACTGATTTGTACTGCTTCAAAAATATTCTAAGTGTCGCTGGTTACTGATTTGTACTGCTTCAAAAATATTCTAAGTGTCAGTGGTTACTGATTTGTACTGCTTCAAAAATATTCTAAGTGTCGCTGGTTACTGATTTGTACTGACTCAAAAATATTCTAAGTGGGGGCTGGTTACTGATTTGTACTGCTCCAAAAATATTCTAAGTGTCGCTGGTTACTGATTTGTACTGCTTCAAAAATATTCTAAGTGTCAGCGGTTACTGATTTGTACTGCTTCAAAAATATTCTAAGTGTCAGTGGTTACTGATTTGTACTGCTTCAAAAATATTCTA
>NW_026867472.1:75000-82500 GCF_020745735.1 Hemiscyllium ocellatum | reverse complement strand
AGGGAGGCAGAGCCATCGCACTTGCCGGGTGGCAGAGGAAGGACCGGACTATGTACAATAGCGGCCAACGACTCCCAGAGCCGGTAGTGCGGCGTCTGCTCTCAGCCTAAGAGGCTTCTGGGAGTGCTCAGGCAAGGGTCAGCCTGCACCCTTGCTGGCAGCACCCAGGGGAACCAGGACGCTTGCATCTCTCGCCTTCATTTTCGACACAAACGCCTGAGGAGGGAAGCCAACCCTCCGTGTGTCAAGAGACCGTCCCCGCCCCGGCCTCCGACTGATTCTTAGAACGGACGGAAAGAGTCAGGCAAGCCTGTTAAGACTTCCGCGAACTCTCCGGCTTGCACTGAGACGCGAGGTCGATGTGCTCAGCACCACGGGGCCCCTTTCGCCTGCAGGTCCCGAGCCGCCAACATGTTCTAAGTATCGTGTTCTCCAAACCTGGGTGACGGGCACCGCAGGGAGGCAGAGCCATCGCACTTGCCGGGTGGCAGAGGACGGACCGGACTATGTACAATAGCGGCCAACGACTCCCAGAGCCGGTAGTGCGGCGCCTGCTCTCAGCCTAAGAGGCTTTTGGGAGTGCTCAGGCAAGGGTCAGCCTGCACCCTTGCTGGCAGCACCCAGGGGAACCAGGACGCTTGCATCTCTCGCCTTCATTTTCGACACAAACGCCTGAGGAGGGAAGCCAACCCTCCGTGTGTCAAGAGACCGTCCCCGCCCCGGCCTCCGACTGATTCTTAGAACGGACGGAAAGAGTCAGGCAAGCCTGTTAAGACTTCCGCGAACTCTCCGGCTTGCACTGAGACGCGAGGTCGATGTGCTCAGCACCACGGGGCCCCCTTCGCCTGCAGGTCCCGAGCCGCCAACATGTTCTAAGTATCGTGTTCCCCAAACCTGGGTGACGAGCACCGCAGGGAGGCAGAGCCATCGCACTTGCCGGGTGGCAGAGGAAGGACCGGACTATGTACAATAGCGGCCAACGACTCCCAGAGCCGGTAGTGCGGCGCCTGCTCTCAGCTTAAGAGGCTTTTGGGAGTGCTCAGGCAAGGGTCAGCCTGCACCCTTGCTGGCAGCACCCAGGGGAACCAGGACGCTTGCATCTCTCGCCTTCATTTTCGACACAAACACCTGAGGAGGGAAGCCAACCCTCCGTGTGTCAAGAGACCGTCCCCGCCCCGGCCTCCGACTGATTCTTAGAACGGACGGAAAGAGTCAGGCAAGCCTGTCAAAGAATTGAGCAGATGTCAAAATCTTTTAAGACTTCCGCGAACTCTCCGGCTTGCACTGAGACCCGAGGTCGATGTGCTCAGCACCACGGGGCCCCTTTCGCCTGCAGGTCCCGAGCCGCCAACATGTTCTAAGTATCGTGTTCCCCAAACCTGGGTGACGAGCACCGCAGGGCGGCAGAGCCATCGCACTTGCCGGGTGGCAGAGGAAGGACCGGACTATGTACAATAGCGGCCAACCACTCCCAGAGCCGGTAGTGCGGCGTGCGAGGTCTGCTCTCAGCGGAAGAGGGTTTTGGGAATGCTCAGGCAAGGGCCAGCCTGCACCCTTCCTGGCCGCTCCCACGGGAACCAGGCTACTTGCAATCCTTTCCCCCAATAGCAAGTGCCTTTTGGAGGGACGGCCGGAGTCAACGTGGGGTTTGCCCGCCCTCCAAAGTGTCAAGAGACCGCCGCACAGGCCTCTGACTGATTCTTAGAACAGGCAGCAAGAGTTGGGTAAGTCTGTCGAAAATTTGACAAAGTGTCAAAAATTAGACTTCCGAGAGCTCTTGGGCATGCACACAGGCCTGTCATTCAAGTGCTCTGCCCGCGGAACCGTTTTTCGGATGCCTTTCAAAGTGGTCCCGCGCCGCCATTTTGTTCTAAAAATCGTGTTCCCAGAAATCTCCGGGTACCCCGCCAACCTCACTGTGTCACAATGTCAAGTGGCACTGAATGGGTCTGAATTTCAAATTCGACTGCTTCGCTCTGGAACTCGAACCCGGCAAAACCGTTTGGATTTTTCCCGGTCCAGACTTCCGCGGCAGACAAAGTTAAAGTTTTCGGGCTGCAGACTCAAAACGACATCTGGCCAACCGCCGGGCTCAATTCGCCCAGTTCCTCCGGCACTTCGGAACTCATGTTCGGCATGAGTTTTTGAATCTTTCCCGATGCTTCGGCATTTTCCTCCGCTGACACTTAGAATATTTTTCACACTTGGCCGAAAATTTTTCTAAGTTTTTCTGGTTACTGATTTCTTCTTTTCGGGCATTTTTCTAAGTTTTCTTGGTTACTCATTTCTCATTTTCAAACATTTTTTCTAAGTTTTTCTGGTTACTGATTTCTTCTTTTTGGGCATTTTTCTAAGTTTTCTTGGTTACTCATTTCTCATTTTCAAACATTTTTCTAAGTTTTTCTGGTTACTCATTTCTCATTTTCAAACATTTTTCTAAGTTTTTCTGGTTACTGATTTCTTCTTTTTGGGCATTTTTCTAAGTTTTCTTGGTTACTCATTTCTCATTTTCAAACATTTTTCTAAGTTTTTCTGGTTACTGATTTCTTCTTTTTGGGCATTTTTCTAAGTTTTCTTGGTTACTCATTTCTCATTTTCAAACATTTTTCTAAGTTTTCTTGGTTACTCATTTCTCATTTTCAAACATTTTTCTAAGTTTTTCTGGTTACTGATTTCTTCTTTTTGGGCATTTTTCTAAGTTTTCTTGGTTACTCATTTCTCATTTTCAAACATTTTTCTAAGTTTTTCTGGTTACTCATTTCTCATTTTCAAACATTTTTCTAAGTTTTTCTGGTTACTGATTTCTTCTTTTTGGGCATTTTTCTAAGTTTTCTTGGTTACTCATTTCTCATTTTCAAACATTTTTCTAAGTTTTTCTGGTTACTCATTTCTCATTTTCAAACATTTTTCTAAGTTTTTCTGGTTACTCATTTCTGCTTTTCCAACGTTTTACTAAGTTTTGCTGGTTACTGAGTTCACACTTTTAAACATTTTCGGGCATTTTTCTACGTTTTTCATGTTACTCATTTAGCACTTTCAGGCACTTTCCTATGCTTTCCTGCTTACTGATTTCACACTTTTAAGCATCTTCGGGCATGTTCCCTAAGTTTTGCAGTTCATTCGTTTGGGACAGTCAGGCAGCTTTCCTAAGCTTTCCTGGTAACCGAATTCACATTGTTGAGAACTTTGGAACCCTTCCCTAAGCTGTGCTGGTTACTCACTTTACCTCTTCAGACACTTGCCCCCGTTGTGACAGAGACCACTTCCCGACTCGGGAAATGCACCAAATTCGGCCTGAACTCAGAGGGCAGTCCCCCCTCGAAGGCGTGGAAGTCGGCAGAATCGCCGGGTCAAATCCGGCTGAGCTACCCGGCTTGGAAGCCTCAAAGTCGGTATGAGCTGTCAGGTTCACTCCCATCCCCGTTTGGACCACTTCCCGACTCGGGAAATTCACCAAATTCGGCCTGAACTCAGAGGACAGTCCCCCCTCGAAGGCGTGACAGTCGGCAGAACCGCCGGATCAAATCCGGCTGAGCTACCCGGCCCCGAAGCCTCAAAGTCGGTAAGAGCTGTCAGGTTCACTCCCATCCCCGTTTGGACCACTTCCCGACTCGGGAAATTCACCAAATTCGGCCTGAACTTATACAACAGTCCCCCCTCGAAGGCGTGACAGTCGGCAGAACCGCCGGATCAAATCCGGTTGAGCTACCCGGCTTGGAAGCCCCAAAGTCGGTAAGAGCTGTCAGGTTCACTCCCATCCCCGTTTGGACCACTTCCCGACTCGGGAAATTCACCAAATTCGGCCTGAACTTATACAACAGTCCCCCCTCGAAGGCGTGACAGTCGCTAGAACCGCCGGATCAAATCCGGTTGAGCTACCGGATTGGAAGCCCCAAAGTCGGTAAGAGCTGTCAGGTTCACTCCCATCCCCGTTTGGACCACTTCCCGACTTAGGAAATTCACCAAATTCGGCCTGAACTTAGAGGAGAGTCCCCGCTCGAAGGCGTGGAAGTCGGCAGAATCGCCGGGTCAAATCCGACTGAGCTACCCGGCCCCGAAGCCTCAATGTCGGTAAGAGCTGTCAGGTTCACTCCCATCCCCGTTTGGACCACTTCCCGACTCGGGAAATTCACCAAATTCGGCCTGAACTTAGACAACAGTCCCCCCTCGAAGCCGTGGCAGTCGCTAGAACCGCCGGATCAAATCCGGTTGAGCTACCCGGCTTGGAAGCCCCAAAGTCGGTATGAGCTGTCAGGTTCACTCCCATCCCCGTTTGGACCACTTCCCGACTTAGGAAAATCACCAAATTCGGCCTGAACTCAGAGGGCAGGCCCCCCTCGAAGGCCAGGCATTCGGCAGAACCGCCGGGTCAAATCCGACTGTGCTACCCGGCCCCAAAGCCTCAAAGTTGGTATGAGCAGTTAGGTTCACTCCCATCCCCGTTTGGACCACTTCCCGACTTAGGAAATTCACCAAATTCGGCCTGAACTTAGAGGAGAGTCCCCGCTCGAAGGCGTGGAAGTCGGCAGAATCGCCGGGTCAAATCCGACTGAGCTACCCGGCCCCGAAGCCTCAATGTCGGTAAGAGCTGTCAGGTTCACTCCCATCCCCGTTTGGACCACTTCCCGACTCGGGAAATTCACCAAATTCGGCCTGAACTTAGACAACAGTCCCCCCTCGAAGCCGTGGCAGTCGCTAGAACCGCGGATCAAATCCGGTTGAGCTACCCGGCTTGGAAGCCCCAAAGTCGGTATGAGCTGTCAGGTTCACTCCCATCCCCGTTTGGACCACTTCCCGACTTAGGAAAATCACCAAATTCGGCCTGAACTCAGAGGGCAGGCCCCCCTCGAAGGCCAGGCATTCGGCAGAACCGCCGGGTCAAATCCGACTGTGCTACCCGGCCCCAAAGCCTCAAAGTTGGTATGAGCAGTTAGGTTCACTCCCATCCCCGTTTGGACCACTTCCCGACTTAGGAAATTCACCAAATTCGGCCTGAACTTAGAGGAGAGTCCCCGCTCGAAGGCGTGGAAGTCGGCAGAATCGCCGGGTCAAATCCGACTGAGCTACCCGCCCCGAAGCCTCAATGTCGGTAAGAGCTGTCAGGTTCACTCCCATCCCCGTTTGGACCACTTCCCGACTCGGGAAATTCACCAAATTCGGCCTGAACTTAGACAACAGTCCCCCCTCGAAGCCGTGGCAGTCGCTAGAACCGCTGGATCAAATCCGGTTGAGCTACCCGGCTTGGAAGCCCCAAAGTCGGTATGAGCTGTCAGGTTCACTCCCATCCCCGTTTGGACCACTTCCCGACTTAGGAAAATCACCAAATTCGGCCTGAACTCAGAGGGCAGGCCCCCCTCGAAGGCCAGGCATTCGGCAGAACCGCCGGGTCAAATCCGACTGTGCTACCCGGCCCCAAAGCCTCAAAGTTGGTATGAGCAGTTAGGTTCACTCCCAAACCCGTTGGGACCACTTCCCGACTTAGGAAATTCACCAAATCCGGCCTGAACTTAGACAACAGTCCCCCCCTCGAAGGCGTGACAGTCGGTAGAACCGCCGGGTCAAATCCGGCTGAGCTACCCGATTTGGAAGCCTTCAACACAAAACCCATCCGGCAATGCCACTCAAAAAGGGCCCAAATTCAGAAACACCCCCTTCAATAGGTACCACTTCCTCGGAGACACTACCGGGACACGCTCCCCTCGGCGAAAATTAAGCCCCCACCACTAACTGAAGCCAACCGCAGCCCCAACTTCAACGGAGAAATCAGTAACCAATTCAAAAATGCACTTGGTTACTGATTTGTACTGCTTCAAAAATATTCTAAGTGTCGCTGGTTACTGATTTGTACTGCTCCAAAAATATTCTAAGTGTCACTGGTTACTGATTTGTACTGACTCAAAAATATTCTAAGTGTCGCTGGTTACTGATTTGTACTGACTGAAAAATATTCTAAGTGTCGCTGGTTACTGATTTGTACTGACTCAAAAATATTCTAAGTGTCAGTGGTTACTGATTTGTACTGCTCCAAAAATATTCTAAGTGTCGCTGGTTACTGATTTGTAATGCTCCAAAAATATTCTAAGTGTCGCTGGTTACTGATTTGTACTGCTTCAAAAATATTCTAAGTGTCAGCGGTTACTGATTTGTACTGCTTCAAAAATATTCTAAGTGTCGCTGGTTACTGATTTGTACTGCTTCAAAAATATTCTAAGTGTCAGTGGTTACTGATTTGTACTGCGTCAAAAATATTCTAAGTGTCGCTGGTTACTGATTTGTACTGCTCCAAAAATATTCTAAGTGTCGCTGGTTACTGATTTGTACTGCTTCAAAAATATTCTAAGTGTCGCTGGTTACTGATTTGTACTGCTTCAAAAATATTCTAAGTGTCAGTGGTTACTGATTTGTACTGCTTCAAAAATATTCTAAGTGTCGCTGGTTACTGATTTGTACTGCTTCAAAAATATTCTAAGTGTCAGTGGTTACTGATTTGTACTGCTTCAAAAATATTCTAAGTGTCGCTGGTTACTGATTTGTACTGCTTCAAAAATATTCTAAGTGTCAGTGGTTACTGATTTGTACTGCTCCAAAAATATTCTAAGTGTCGCTGGTTACTGATTTGTACTGCTTCAAAAATATTCTAAGTGTCAGTGGTTACTGATTTGTACTGCTCCAAAAATATTCTAAGTGTCGCTGGTTACTGATTTGTACTGCTTCAAAAATATTCTAAGTGTCAGCGGTTACTGATTTGTACTGCTTCAAAAATATTCTAAGTGTCAGTGGTTACTGATTTGTACTGCTTCAAAAATATTCTAAGTGTCGCTGGTTACTGATTTGTACTGCTTCAAAAATATTCTAAGTGTCAGTGGTTACTGATTTGTACTGCTCCAAAAATATTCTAAGTGTCGCTGGTTACTGATTTGTACTGCTCCAAAAATATTCTAAGTGTCAGTGGTTACTGATTTGTACTGCTTCAAAAATATTCTAAGTGTCGCTGGTTACTGATTTGTACTGCTTCAAAAATATTCTAAGTGTCAGTGGTTACTGATTTGTACTGCTTCAAAAATATTCTAAGTGTCGCTGGTTACTGATTTGTACTGCTCCAAAAATATTCTAAGTGTCGCTGGTTACTGATTTGTACTGCTTCAAAAATATTCTAAGTGTCGCTGGTTACTGATTTGTACTGCTCCAAAAATATTCTAAGTGTCGCTGGTTACTGATTTGTACTGCTTCAAAAATATTCTAAGTGTCGCTGGTTACTGATTTGTACTGCTTCAAAAATATTCTAAGTGTCAGTGGTTACTGATTTGTACTGCTTCAAAAATATTCTAAGTGTCGCTGGTTACTGATTTGTACTGACTCAAAAATATTCTAAGTGTGGCTGGTTACTGATTTGTACTGCTCCAAAAATATTCTAAGTGTCGCTGGTTACTGATTTGTACTGCTTCAAAAATATTCTAAGTGTCAGCGGTTACTGATTTGTACTGCTTCAAAAATATTCTA
>NW_026867472.1:50000-62500 GCF_020745735.1 Hemiscyllium ocellatum | reverse complement strand
ATGTACCATAGCGGCCAACGACTCCCAGAGCCGGTAGCGCGGCGTCTGCTCTCAGCCTAAGAGGCTTTTGGGAGTGCTCAGGCAAGGGTCAGCCTGCACCCTTGCTGGCAGCACCCAGGGGGAACCAGGACGCTTGCGTCTCCCGCCTTCATTTTCGACACAAGCGCCTGAGGAGGGACACCACCCCTCCCCTTGTGTCAAGAGACCTCCGCACTGGCCTCTGACTGATTCTTAGAACGGACGGAAAGAGTCGGGCAAGCCTGTCAAAGCTTTGAGCGAATGTCAAAAGCTTTAGACTGCCGCGAACCCTCCGGCTTGCACTGAGACACGAGGTCGATGTGCTAAGCACCCCGGGGCCCCTTTCGCCTGCAGGTCCCGAGCCGCCAACATGTTCTTAGTATCGTGTTCCCCAAACCTGGGTGACGGGCACCACAGGGCGGCAGAGCCATCGCACTTGCCGGGTGGCAGAGGAAGGACCGGACTATGTACCATAGCGGCCAACCACTCCCAGAGCCGGTCGTGCGGGGCTCGAGGTCTGCTCTCAACGTCACATGCTTCTGTGAGTGCTCAGGCAAGGGTCAGACCACATCCTTCCTGGCAGCACCCAAAGCAACCAGGCCGCTCGTGTCTCTCGCCTTCATTTTTCGACACAAGCGCCTGAGGAGGGACGCCACCCCTCCCCTTGCGTCAAGAGACCTCCCCACCGGCCTCTGACTGATTCTTAGAACGGACGGAAAGAGTCGGGCAAGCCTGTCAAAGATTTGAGCGTATGTCAAAAGCTTTAGACTTCCGCGAACTCTCTGGCTTGCACTGAGACCCGAGGTCGATGTGCTCAGCACCACGGGGCCCCTTTCGCCTGCAGGTCCCGAGCCGCCAACATGTTCTTAGTATCGTGTTCCCCAAACCTGGGTGACGGGCACCACAGGGCGACAGAGCCATCGCACTTGCCGGGTGGCAGAGGAAGGACCGGACTATGTACAATAGCGGCCAACGACTCCCAGAGCCGGTTGTGCGGGGCTCGAGGTCTGCTCTCAACATCACATGCTTTTGGATGTGCTCAGGCAAGGGTCAGACCACATCCTTCCTGGCAGCACCCAAAGCAACCAGGCCGCTCGCGTCTCTCGCCTTCATTTTTCGACACAAGCGCCTGAGGAGGGACGCCACCCCTCCCCTTTGCGTCAAGAGACCTCCCCACCGGCCTCTGACTGATTCTTAGAACGGACGGAAAGAGTCGGGCAAGCCTGTCAAAGCTTTGAGCGAATGTCAAAAGCTTTAGACTTCCGCGAACTCTCCGGCTTGCACTGAGACGCGAGGTCGATGTGCTAAGCACCACGGGGCCCCTTTCGCCTGCAGGTCCCGAGCCGCCAACATGTTCTTAGTATCGTGTTCTCCAATCCTGGGTGACGGGCACCGCAGGGAGGCAGAGCCATCGCACTTGCCGGGTGGCAGAGGAAGGACCGGACTATGTACAATAGCGGCCAACGACTCCCAGAGCCGGTTGTGCGGCGTCTGCTCTCAGCCTAAGAGGCTTCTGGGAGTGCTCAGGCAAGGGTCAGCCTGCACCCTTGCTGGCAGCACCCAGGGGAACCAGGACGCTTGCATCTCTCGCCTTCATTTTCGACACAAGCGCCTGAGGAGGGACGCCACCCCTCCCCTTGCGTCAAGAGACCTCCCCACCAGCCTCTGACTGATTCTTAGAACGGACGGAAAGAGTCGGGCAAGCCTGTCAAAGCTTTGAGCGAATGTCAAAAGCTTTAGACTTCCGCGAACTCTCCGGCTTGCACTGAGACGCGAGGTCGATGTGCTAAGCACCACGGGGCCCCTTTCGCCTGCAGGTCCCGAGCCGCCAACATGTTCTTAGTATCGTGTTCTCCAAACCTGGGTGACGGGCACCGCAGGGAGGCAGAGCCATCGCACTTGCCGGGTGGCAGAGGAAGGACCGGACTATGTACAATAGCGGCCAACGACTCCCAGAGCCGGTAGTGCGGCGTCTGCTCTCAGCCTAAGAGGCTTCTGGGAGTGCTCAGGCAAGGGTCAGCCTGCACCCTTGCTGGCAGCACCCAGGGGAACCAGGACGCTTGCATCTCTCGCCTTCATTTTCGACACAAACGCCTGAGGAGGGAAGCCAACCCTCCGTGTGTCAAGAGACCGTCCCCGCCCCGGCCTCCGACTGATTCTTAGAACGGACGGAAAGAGTCAGGCAAGCCTGTTAAGACTTCCGCGAACTCTCCGGCTTGCACTGAGACGCGAGGTCGATGTGCTCAGCACCACGGGGCCCCTTTCGCCTGCAGGTCCCGAGCCGCCAACATGTTCTAAGTATCGTGTTCTCCAAACCTGGGTGACGGGCACCGCAGGGAGGCAGAGCCATCGCACTTGCCGGGTGGCAGAGGAAGGACCGGACTATGTACAATAGCGGCCAACGACTCCCAGAGCCGGTAGTGCGGCGCCTGCTCTCAGCCTAAGAGGCTTTTGGGAGTGCTCAGGCAAGGGTCAGCCTGCACCCTTGCTGGCAGCACCCAGGGGAACCAGGACGCTTGCATCTCTCGCCTTCATTTTCGACACAAACGCCTGAGGAGGGAAGCCAACCCTCCGTGTGTCAAGAGACCGTCCCCGCCCCGGCCTCCGACTGATTCTTAGAACGGACGGAAAGAGTCAGGCAAGCCTGTTAAGACTTCCGCGAACTCTCCGGCTTGCACTGAGACGCGAGGTCGATGTGCTCAGCACCACGGGGCCCCCTTCGCCTGCAGGTCCCGAGCCGCCAACATGTTCTAAGTATCGTGTTCCCCAAACCTGGGTGACGAGCACCGCAGGGAGGCAGAGCCATCGCACTTGCCGGGTGGCAGAGGAAGGACCGGACTATGTACAATAGCGGCCAACGACTCCCAGAGCCGGTAGTGCGGCGCCTGCTCTCAGCTTAAGAGGCTTTTGGGAGTGCTCAGGCAAGGGTCAGCCTGCACCCTTGCTGGCAGCACCCAGGGGAACCAGGACGCTTGCATCTCTCGCCTTCATTTTCGACACAAACACCTGAGGAGGGAAGCCAACCCTCCGTGTGTCAAGAGACCGTCCCCGCCCCGGCCTCCGACTGATTCTTAGAACGGACGGAAAGAGTCAGGCAAGCCTGTCAAAGAATTGAGCAGATGTCAAAATCTTTTAAGACTTCCGCGAACTCTCCGGCTTGCACTGAGACCCGAGGTCGATGTGCTCAGCACCACGGGGCCCCTTTCGCCTGCAGGTCCCGAGCCGCCAACATGTTCTAAGTATCGTGTTCCCCAAACCTGGGTGACGAGCACCGCAGGGCGGCAGAGCCATCGCACTTGCCGGGTGGCAGAGGAAGGACCGGACTATGTACAATAGCGGCCAACCACTCCCAGAGCCGGTAGTGCGGCGTGCGAGGTCTGCTCTCAGCGGAAGAGGGTTTTGGGAATGCTCAGGCAAGGGCCAGCCTGCACCCTTCCTGGCCGCTCCCACGGGAACCAGGCTACTTGCAATCCTTTCCCCCAATAGCAAGTGCCTTTTGGAGGGACGGCCGGAGTCAACGTGGGGTTTGCCCGCCCTCCAAAGTGTCAAGAGACCGCCGCACAGGCCTCTGACTGATTCTTAGAACAGGCAGCAAGAGTTGGGTAAGTCTGTCGAAAATTTGACAAAGTGTCAAAAATTAGACTTCCGAGAGCTCTTGGGCATGCACACAGGCCTGTCATTCAAGTGCTCTGCCCGCGGAACCGTTTTTCGGATGCCTTTCAAAGTGGTCCCGCGCCGCCATTTTGTTCTAAAAATCGTGTTCCCAGAAATCTCCGGGTACCCCGCCAACCTCACTGTGTCACAATGTCAAGTGGCACTGAATGGGTCTGAATTTCAAATTCGACTGCTTCGCTCTGGAACTCGAACCCGGCAAAACCGTTTGGATTTTTCCCGGTCCAGACTTCCGCGGCAGACAAAGTTAAAGTTTTCGGGCTGCAGACTCAAAACGACATCTGGCCAACCGCCGGGCTCAATTCGCCCAGTTCCTCCGGCACTTCGGAACTCATGTTCGGCATGAGTTTTTGAATCTTTCCCGATGCTTCGGCATTTTCCTCCGCTGACACTTAGAATATTTTTCACACTTGGCCGAAAATTTTTCTAAGTTTTTCTGGTTACTGATTTCTTCTTTTCGGGCATTTTTCTAAGTTTTCTTGGTTACTCATTTCTCATTTTCAAACATTTTTCTAAGTTTTTCTGGTTACTGATTTCTTCTTTTTGGGCATTTTTCTAAGTTTTCTTGGTTACTCATTTCTCATTTTCAAACATTTTTCTAAGTTTTTCTGGTTACTCATTTCTCATTTTCAAACATTTTTCTAAGTTTTTCTGGTTACTGATTTCTTCTTTTTGGGCATTTTTCTAAGTTTTCTTGGTTACTCATTTCTCATTTTCAAACATTTTTCTAAGTTTTTCTGGTTACTGATTTCTTCTTTTTGGGCATTTTTCTAAGTTTTCTTGGTTACTCATTTCTCATTTTCAAACATTTTTCTAAGTTTTCTTGGTTACTCATTTCTCATTTTCAAACATTTTTCTAAGTTTTTCTGGTTACTGATTTCTTCTTTTTGGGCATTTTTCTAAGTTTTCTTGGTTACTCATTTCTCATTTTCAAACATTTTTCTAAGTTTTTCTGGTTACTCATTTCTCATTTTCAAACATTTTTCTAAGTTTTTCTGGTTACTGATTTCTTCTTTTTGGGCATTTTTCTAAGTTTTCTTGGTTACTCATTTCTCATTTTCAAACATTTTTCTAAGTTTTTCTGGTTACTCATTTCTCATTTTCAAACATTTTTCTAAGTTTTTTGGTTACTCATTTCTGCTTTTCCAACGTTTTACTAAGTTTTGCTGGTTACTGAGTTCACACTTTTAAACATTTTCGGGCATTTTTCTACGTTTTTCATGTTACTCATTTAGCACTTTCAGGCACTTTCCTATGCTTTCCTGCTTACTGATTTCACACTTTTAAGCATCTTCGGGCATGTTCCCTAAGTTTTGCAGTTCATTCGTTTGGGACAGTCAGGCAGCTTTCCTAAGCTTTCCTGGTAACCGAATTCACATTGTTGAGAACTTTGGAACCCTTCCCTAAGCTGTGCTGGTTACTCACTTTACCTCTTCAGACACTTGCCCCCGTTGTGACAGAGACCACTTCCCGACTCGGGAAATGCACCAAATTCGGCCTGAACTCAGAGGGCAGTCCCCCCTCGAAGGCGTGGAAGTCGGCAGAATCGCCGGGTCAAATCCGGCTGAGCTACCCGGCTTGGAAGCCTCAAAGTCGGTATGAGCTGTCAGGTTCACTCCCATCCCCGTTTGGACCACTTCCCGACTCGGGAAATTCACCAAATTCGGCCTGAACTCAGAGGACAGTCCCCCCTCGAAGGCGTGACAGTCGGCAGAACCGCCGGATCAAATCCGGCTGAGCTACCCGGCCCCGAAGCCTCAAAGTCGGTAAGAGCTGTCAGGTTCACTCCCATCCCCGTTTGGACCACTTCCCGACTCGGGAAATTCACCAAATTCGGCCTGAACTTATACAACAGTCCCCCCTCGAAGGCGTGACAGTCGGCAGAACCGCCGGATCAAATCCGGTTGAGCTACCCGGCTTGGAAGCCCCAAAGTCGGTAAGAGCTGTCAGGTTCACTCCCATCCCCGTTTGGACCACTTCCCGACTCGGGAAATTCACCAAATTCGGCCTGAACTTATACAACAGTCCCCCCTCGAAGGCGTGACAGTCGCTAGAACCGCCGGATCAAATCCGGTTGAGCTACCCGGCTTGGAAGCCCCAAAGTCGGTAAGAGCTGTCAGGTTCACTCCCATCCCCGTTTGGACCACTTCCCGACTTAGGAAATTCACCAAATTCGGCCTGAACTTAGAGGAGAGTCCCCGCTCGAAGGCGTGGAAGTCGGCAGAATCGCCGGGTCAAATCCGACTGAGCTACCCGGCCCCGAAGCCACAATGTCGGTAAGAGCTGTCAGGTTCACTCCCATCCCCGTTTGGACCACTTCCCGACTCGGAAATTCACCAAATTCGGCCTGAACTTAGACAACAGTCCCCCCTCGAAGCCGTGGCAGTCGCTAGAACCGCCGGATCAAATCCGGTTGAGCTACCCGGCTTGGAAGCCCCAAAGTCGGTATGAGCTGTCAGGTTCACTCCCATCCCCGTTTGGACCACTTCCCGACTTAGGAAAATCACCAAATTCGGCCTGAACTCAGAGGGCAGGCCCCCCTCGAAGGCCAGGCATTCGGCAGAACCGCCGGGTCAAATCCGACTGTGCTACCCGCCCCAAAGCCTCAAAGTTGGTATGAGCAGTTAGGTTCACTCCCATCCCCGTTTGGACCACTTCCCGACTTAGGAAATTCACCAAATTCGGCCTGAACTTAGAGGAGAGTCCCCGCTCGAAGGCGTGGAAGTCGGCAGAATCGCCGGGTCAAATCCGACTGAGCTACCCGGCCCCGAAGCCTCAATGTCGGTAAGAGCTGTCAGGTTCACTCCCATCCCCGTTTGGACCACTTCCCGACTCGGGAAATTCACCAAATTCGGCCTGAACTTAGACAACAGTCCCCCCTCGAAGCCGTGGCAGTCGCTAGAACCGCCGGATCAAATCCGGTTGAGCTACCCGGCTTGGAAGCCCCAAAGTCGGTATGAGCTGTCAGGTTCACTCCCATCCCCGTTTGGACCACTTCCCGACTTAGGAAAATCACCAAATTCGGCCTGAACTCAGAGGGCAGGCCCCCCTCGAAGGCCAGGCATTCGGCAGAACCGCCGGGTCAAATCCGACTGTGCTACCCGGCCCCAAAGCCTCAAAGTTGGTATGAGCAGTTAGGTTCACTCCCATCCCCGTTTGGACCACTTCCCGACTTAGGAAATTCACCAAATTCGGCCTGAACTTAGAGGAGAATCCCCGCTCGAAGGCGTGGAAGTCGGCAGAATCGCCGGGTCAAATCCGACTGAGCTACCCGGCCCCGAAGCCTCAATGTCGGTAAGAGCTGTCAGGTTCACTCCCATCCCCGTTTGGACCACTTCCCGACTCGGGAAATTCACCAAATTCGGCCTGAACTTAGACAACACCCCCCTCGAAGCCGTGGCAGTCGCTAGACCGCTGGATCAAATCCGGTTGAGCTACCCCGGCTTGGAAGCCCCAAAGTCGGTATGAGCGTCAGGTTCACTCCCATCCCCGTTTGGACCACTTCCCGACTTAGGAAAATCACCAATTCGGCCTGAACTCAGAGGGCATGCCCCCCTCGAAGGCCAGGCATTCGGCAGAAACGCCGGGTCAAATCCGACTGTGCAACCCGGCCCCAAAGCCTCAAAGTTGGTATGAGCAGTTAGGTTCACTCCCAAACCCGTTGGACCACTTCCCGACTTAGGAATTCACCAAATCGGCCTGAACTTAGACAACAGTCCCCCCTCGAAGGCGTGACAGTCGGTAGAACCGCCGGGTCAAATCCGGCTGAGCTACCCGATTTGAAAGCCTTCAAGACAAAACCCATCCGGCATGCCACTCAAAAAGGGCCCAAATTCAGAAACACCCCCTTCAATAGGTACCACTTCCTCGGAGACACTACCGGACACGCTCCCCTCGGCGAAAATTAAGCCCCCACCACTAACTGAAGCCAACCGCAGCCCCAACTTCAACGGAGAAATCAGTAACCAATTCAAAAATGCACTTGGTTACTGATTTGTACTGCTTCAAAAATATTCTAAGTGTCGCTGGTTACTGATTTGTACTGCTCCAAAAATATTCTAAGTGTCACTGTTACTGATTTGTACTGCTCAAAATATTCTAAGTGTCGCTGGTTACTGATTTGTACTGCTGAAAAATATTCTAAGTGTCGCTGGTTACTGATTTTACTGACTCAAAAATATTCTAAGTGTCAGTGGTTACTGATTTGTACTGCTCCAAAAATATTCTAAGTGTCGCTGGTTACTGATTTGTAATGCTCCAAAAATATTCTAAGTGTCGCTGGTTACTGATTGTACTGCTTCAAAAATATTCTAAGTGTCAGCGGTTACTGATTTGTACTGCTTCAAAAATATTCTAAGTGTCGCAGGTTACTGATTTGTACTGCTTCAAAAATATTCTAAGTGTCAGTGGTTACTGATTTGTACTGCGTCAAAAATACTGGCCTCTGACTGACTCTTAGAACGGACGGAAAGAGTCGGCAAGCCTGTCAAAGCTTTGAGCGCATGTCAAAAGCTTTAGACTGCCGCGAACCCTCCGGCTTGCACTGAGACACGAGGTCGATGTGCTAAGCACCCGGGGCCCCTTTCGCCTGCAGGTCCCGAGCCGCCAAAATGTTCTAAGTATCGTGTTCCCCAAACCTGGGTGACGGCACCACAGGGCGGCAGAGCCATCGCACTTGCCGGGTGGCAGAGGAAGGACCGGACTATGTACCATAGCGGCCAACCACTCCCAGAGCCGGTCGTGCGGGCTCGAGGTCTGCTCTCATCGTCACATGCTTTTGTGAGTGCTCAGGCAAGGGTCAGACCACATCCTTCTGGCAGCACCCAAAGCAACCAGGCGCTCGTGTCTCTCGCCTTCATTTTCGACACAAACACCTGAGGAGGGAAGCCAACCCTCCGTGTGTCAAGAGACCGTCCCCGCCCCGGCCTCCGACTGATTCTTAGAACGACGGAAAGAGTCAGGCAAGCCTGTCAAAGATTTGAGCAGATGTCAAAATCTTTTAGACTTCCGCGAACTCTCCGGCTTGCACTGAGACCCGAGGTCGATGTGCTCAGCACCACGGGGCCCCTTTCGCCTGCAGGTCCCGAGCCGCCAACATGTTCTAAGTATCGTGTTCCCCAAACCTGGGTGACGAGCACCGCAGGGCGGCAGAGCCATCGCACTTGCCGGGTGGCAGAGGAAGGACCGACTATGTACAATAGCGGCCAACCACTCCCAGAGCCGGTAGTGCGGCGTGCGAGGTCTGCTCTCAGCGGAAGAGGGTTTTGGGAATGCTCAGGCAAGGGCCAGCCTGCACCCTTCCTGGCCGCTCCCACGGGAACCAGGCTACTTGCAATCCTTTCCCCCAATAGCAAGTGCCTTTTGGAGGGACGGCCGGAGTCAACGTGGGGTTTGCCCGCCCTCCAAAGTGTCAAGAGACCGCCGCACAGGCCTCTGACTGATTCTTAGAACAGGCAGCAAGAGTTGGGTAAGTCTGTCGAAAATTTGACAAAGTGTCAAAAATTAGACTTCCGAGAGCTCTTGGGCATGCACACAGGCCTGTCATTCAAGTGCTCTGCCGCGGAACCGTTTTTCGGATGCCTTTCAAAGTGGTCCCGCGCCGCCATTTTGTTCTAAAAATCGTGTTCCCAGAAATCTCCGGGTACCCCGCCAACCTCACTGTGTCACAATGTCAAGTGGCACTGAATGGGTCTGAATTTCAAATTCGACTGCTTCGCTCTGGAACTCGAACCCGGCAAAACCGTTTGGATTTTTCCCGGTCCAGACTTCCGCGGCAGACAAAGTTAAAGTTTTCGGGCTGCAGACTCAAAACGACATCTGGCCAACCGCCGGGCTCAATTCGCCCAGTTCCTCCGGCACTTCGGAACTCATGTTCGGCATGAGTTTTTGAATCTTTCCCGATGCTTCGGCATTTTCCTCCGCTGACACTTAGAATATTTTTCACACTTGGCCGAAAATTTTTCTAAGTTTTTCTGGTTACTGATTTCTTCTTTTCGGGCATTTTTCTAAGTTTTCTTGGTTACTCATTTCTCATTTTCAAACATTTTTCTAAGTTTTTCTGGTTACTGATTTCTTCTTTTTGGGCATTTTTCTAAGTTTTCTTGGTTACTCATTTCTCATTTTCAAACATTTTTCTAAGTTTTTCTTGGTTACTCATTTCTCATTTTCAAACATTTTTCTAAGTTTTTCTGGTTACTGATTTCTTCTTTTTGGGCATTTTTCTAAGTTTTCTTGGTTACTCATTTCTCATTTTCAAACATTTTTCTAAGTTTTTCTGGTTACTCATTTCTCATTTTCAAACATTTTTCTAAGTTTTTCTGGTTACTGATTTCTTCTTTTTGGGCATTTTTCTAAGTTTTCTTGGTTACTCATTTCTCATTTTCAAACATTTTTCTAAGTTTTTCTGGTTACTGATTTCTTCTTTTTGGGCATTTTTCTAAGTTTTCTTGGTTACTCATTTCTCATTTTCAAACATTTTTCTAAGTTTTCTTGGTTACTCATTTCTCATTTTCAAACATTTTTCTAAGTTTTTCTGGTTACTGATTTCTTCTTTTGGGCATTTTTCTAAGTTTTCTTGGTTACTCATTTCTCATTTTCAAAACATTTTTCTAAGTTTTTCTGGTTACTCATTTCTCATTTTCAAACATTTTTCTAAGTTTTTCTGGTTACTGATTTCTTCTTTTTGGGCATTTTTCTAAGTTTTCTTGGTTACTCATTTCTCATTTTCAAACATTTTTCTAAGTTTTTCTGGTTACTCATTTCTCATTTTCAAACATTTTTCTAAGTTTTTCTGGTTACTCATTTCTGCTTTTCCAACGTTTTACTAAGTTTTGCTGGTTACTGAGTTCACACTTTTAAACATTTTCGGGCATTTTTCTACGTTTTTCATGTTACTCATTTAGCACTTTCAGGCACTTTCCTATGCTTTCCTGCTTACTGATTTCACACTTTTAAGCATCTTCGGGCATGTTCCCTAAGTTTTGCAGTTCATTCGTTTGGGACAGTCAGGCAACTTTCCTAAGCTTTCCTGGTAACCGAATTCACATTGTTGAGAACTTTGGAACCCTTCCCTAAGCTGTGCTGGTTACTCACTTTACCTCTTCAGACACTTGCCCCCGTTGTGACAGAGACCACTTCCCGACTCGGGAAATGCACCAAATTCGGCCTGAACTCAGAGGGCAGTCCCCCCTCGAAGGCGTGGAAGTCGGCAGAATCGCCGGGTCAAATCCGGCTGAGCTACCCGGCTTGGAAGCCTCAAAGTCGGTATGAGCTGTCAGGTTCACTCCCATCCCCGTTTGGACCACTTCCCGACTCGGGAAATTCACCAAATTCGGCCTGAACTCAGAGGACAGTCCCCCCTCGAAGGCGTGACAGTCGGCAGAACCGCCGGATCAAATCCGGCTGAGCTACCCGGCCCCGAAGCCTCAAAGTCGGTAAGAGCTGTCAGGTTCACTCCCATCCCCGTTTGGACCACTTCCCGACTCGGGAAATTCACCAAATTCGGCCTGAACTTATACAACAGTCCCCCCTCGAAGGCGTGACAGTCGGCAGAACCGCCGGATCAAATCCGGTTGAGCTACCCGGCTTGGAAGCCCCAAAGTCGGTAAGAGCTGTCAGGTTCACTCCCATCCCCGTTTGGACCACTTCCCGACTCGGGAAATTCACCAAATTCGGCCTGAACTTATACAACAGTCCCCCCTCGAAGGCGTGACAGTCGCTAGAACCGCCGGATCAAATCCGGTTGAGCTACCCGGCTTGGAAGCCCCAAAGTCGGTAAGAGCTGTCAGGTTCACTCCCATCCCCGTTTGGACCACTTCCCGACTTAGGAAATTCACCAAATTCGGCCTGAACTTAGAGGAGAGTCCCCGCTCGAAGGCGTGGAAGTCGGCAGAATCGCCGGGTCAAATCCGACTGAGCTACCCGGCCCCGAAGCCTCAATGTCGGTAAGAGCTGTCAGGTTCACTCCCATCCCCGTTTGGACCACTTCCCGACTCGGAAATTCACCAAATTCGGCCTGAACTTAGACGACAGTCCCCCCTCGAAGCCGTGGCAGTCGCTAGAACCGCCGGATCAAATCCGGTTGAGCTACCCGGCTTGGAAGCCCCAAAGTCGGTATGAGCTGTCAGGTTCACTCCCATCCCCGTTTGGACCACTTCCCGACTTAGGAAAATCACCAAATTCGGCCTGAACTCAGAGGGCAGGCCCCCCTCGAAGGCCAGGCATTCGGCAGAACCGCCGGGTCAAATCCGACTGTGCTACCCGGCCCCAAAGCCTCAAAGTTGGTATGAGCAGTTAGGTTCACTCCCATCCCCGTTTGGACCACTTCCCGACTTAGGAAATTCACCAAATTCGGCCTGAACTTAGAGGAGAGTCCCCGCTCGAAGGCGTGGAAGTCGGCAGAATCGCCGGGTCAAATCCGTCTGAGCTACCCGGCCCCGAAGCCTCAATGTCGGTAAGAGCTGTCAGGTTCACTCCCATCCCCGTTTGGACCACTTCCCGACTCGGGAAATTCACCAAATTCGGCCTGAACTTAGACAACAGTCCCCCCTCGAAGCCGTGGCAGTCGCTAGAACCGCCGGATCAAATCCGGTTGAGCTACCGGCTTGGAAGCCCCAAAGTCGGTATGAGCTGTCAGGTTCACTCCCATCCCCGTTTGGACCACTTCCCGACTTAGGAAATTCACCAAATTCGGCCTGAACTCAGAGGGCAGGCCCCCCTCGAAGGCCAGGCATTCGGCAGAACCCCCGGGTCAAATACGACTGTGCTACCCGGCCCCGAAGCCTCAAAGTCGGTATGAGCAGTTAGGTTCA
>NW_026867472.1:32500-37500 GCF_020745735.1 Hemiscyllium ocellatum | reverse complement strand
CCCTTGTGTCAAGAGACCTCCGCACTGGCCTCTGACTGACTCTTAGAACGGACGGAAAGAGTCGGGCAAGCCTGTCAAAGCTTTGAGCGAATGTCAAAAGCTTTAGACTGCCGCGAACCCTCCGGCTTGCACTGAGACACGAGGTCGATGTGCTAAGCACCCCGGGGCCCCTTTCGCCTGCAGGTCCCGAGCCGCCAACATGTTCTTAGTATCGTGTTCCCCAAACCTGGGTGACGGGCACCACAGGGCGGCAGAGCCATCGCACTTGCCGGGTGGCAGAGGAAGGACCGGACTATGTACCATAGCGGCCAACCACTCCCAGAGCCGGTCGTGCGGGGCTCGAGGTCTGCTCTCAACGTCACATGCTTCTGTGAGTGCTCAGGCAAGGGTCAGACCACATCCTTCCTGGCAGCACCCAAAGCAACCAGGCCGCTCGTGTCTCTCGCCTTCATTTTCGACACAAACGCCTGAGGAGGGAAGCCAACCCTCCGTGTGTCAAGAGACCGTCCCCGCCCCGGCCTCCGACTGATTCTTAGAACGGACGGAAAGAGTCAGGCAAGCCTGTCAAAGATTTGAGCAGATGTCAAAATCTTTTAAGACTTCCGCGAACTCTCCGGCTTGCACTGAGACCCGAGGTCGATGTGCTCAGCACCACGGGGCCCCTTTCGCCTGCAGGTCCCGAGCCGCCAACATGTTCTAAGTATCGTGTTCCCCAAACCTGGGTGACGAGCACCGCAGGGCGGCAGAGCCATCGCACTTGCCGGGTGGCAGAGGAAGGACCGGACTATGTACAATAGCGGCCAACCACTCCCAGAGCCGGTAGTGCGGCGTGCGAGGTCTGCTCTCAGCGGAAGAGGGTTTTGGGAATGCTCAGGCAAGGGCCAGCCTGCACCCTTCCTGGCCGCTCCCACGGGAACCAGGCTACTTGCAATCCTTTCCCCCAATAGCAAGTGCCTTTTGGAGGGACGGCCGGAGTCAACGTGGGGTTTGCCCGCCCTCCAAAGTGTCAAGAGACCGCCGCACAGGCCTCTGACTGATTCTTAGAACAGGCAGCAAGAGTTGGGTAAGTCTGTCGAAAATTTGACAAAGTGTCAAAAATTAGACTTCCGAGAGCTCTTGGGCATGCACACAGGCCTGTCATTCAAGTGCTCTGCCCGCGGAACCGTTTTTCGGATGCCTTTCAAAGTGGTCCCGCGCCGCCATTTTGTTCTAAAAATCGTGTTCCCAGAAATCTCCGGGTACCCCGCCAACCTCACTGTGTCACAATGTCAAGTGGCACTGAATGGGTCTGAATTTCAAATTCGACTGCTTCGCTCTGGAACTCGAACCCGGCAAAACCGTTTGGATTTTTCCCGGTCCAGACTTCCGCGGCAGACAAAGTTAAAGTTTTCGGGCTGCAGACTCAAAACGACATCTGGCCAACCGCCGGGCTCAATTCGCCCAGTTCCTCCGGCACTTCGGAACTCATGTTCGGCATGAGTTTTTGAATCTTTCCCGATGCTTCGGCATTTTCCTCCGCTGACACTTAGAATATTTTTCACACTTGGCCGAAAATTTTTCTAAGTTTTTCTGGTTACTGATTTCTTCTTTTCGGGCATTTTTCTAAGTTTTCTTGGTTACTCATTTCTCATTTTCAAACATTTTTCTAAGTTTTTCTGGTTACTGATTTCTTCTTTTTGGGCATTTTTCTAAGTTTTCTTGGTTACTCATTTCTCATTTTCAAACATTTTTCTAAGTTTTCTTGGTTACTCATTTCTCATTTTCAAACATTTTTCTAAGTTTTTCTGGTTACTGATTTCTTCTTTTTGGGCATTTTTCTAAGTTTTCTTGGTTACTCATTTCTCATTTTCAAACATTTTTCTAAGTTTTTCTGGTTACTCATTTCTCATTTTCAAACATTTTTCTAAGTTTTTCTGGTTACTGATTTCTTCTTTTCGGGCATTTTTCTAAGTTTTCTTGGTTACTCATTTCTCATTTTCAAACATTTTTCTAAGTTTTTCTGGTTACTGATTTCTTCTTTTTGGGCATTTTTCTAAGTTTTCTTGGTTACTCATTTCTCATTTTCAAACATTTTTCTAAGTTTTCTTGGTTACTCATTTCTCATTTTCAAACATTTTTCTAAGTTTTTCTGGTTACTGATTTCTTCTTTTTGGGCATTTTTCTAAGTTTTCTTGGTTACTCATTTCTCATTTTCAAACATTTTTCTAAGTTTTTCTGGTTACTCATTTCTCATTTTCAAACATTTTTCTAAGTTTTTCTGGTTACTGATTTCTTCTTTTTGGGCATTTTTCTAAGTTTTCTTGGTTACTCATTTCTCATTTTCAAACATTTTTCTAAGTTTTTCTGGTTACTCATTTCTCATTTTCAAACATTTTTCTAAGTTTTTCTGGTTACTCATTTCTGCTTTTCCAACGTTTTACTAAGTTTTGCTGGTTACTGAGTTCACACTTTTAAACATTTTCGGGCATTTTTCTACGTTTTTCATGTTACTCATTTAGCACTTTCAGGCACTTTCCTATGCTTTCCTGCTTACTGATTTCACACTTTTAAGCATCTTCGGGCATGTTCCCTAAGTTTTGCAGTTCATTCGTTTGGGACAGTCAGGCAACTTTCCTAAGCTTTCCTGGTAACCGAATTCACATTGTTGAGAACTTTGGAACCCTTCCCTAAGCTGTGCTGGTTACTCACTTTACCTCTTCAGACACTTGCCCCCGTTGTGACAGAGACCACTTCCCGACTCGGGAAATGCACCAAATTCGGCCTGAACTCAGAGGGCAGTCCCCCCTCGAAGGCGTGGAAGTCGGCAGAATCGCCGGGTCAAATCCGGCTGAGCTACCCGGCTTGGAAGCCTCAAAGTCGGTATGAGCTGTCAGGTTCACTCCCATCCCCGTTTGGACCACTTCCCGACTCGGGAAATTCACCAAATTCGGCCTGAACTCAGAGGACAGTCCCCCCTCGAAGGCGTGACAGTCGGCAGAACCGCCGGATCAAATCCGGCTGAGCTACCCGGCCCCGAAGCCTCAAAGTCGGTAAGAGCTGTCAGGTTCACTCCCATCCCCGTTTGGACCACTTCCCGACTCGGGAAATTCACCAAATTCGGCCTGAACTTATACAACAGTCCCCCCTCGAAGGCGTGACAGTCGGCAGAACCGCCGGATCAAATCCGGTTGAGCTACCCGGCTTGGAAGCCCCAAAGTCGGTAAGAGCTGTCAGGTTCACTCCCATCCCCGTTTGGACCACTTCCCGACTCGGGAAATTCACCAAATTCGGCCTGAACTTATACAACAGTCCCCCCTCGAAGGCGTGACAGTCGCTAGAACCGCCGGATCAAATCCGGTTGAGCTACCCGGCTTGGAAGCCCCAAAGTCGGTAAGAGCTGTCAGGTTCACTCCCATCCCCGTTTGGACCACTTCCCGACTTAGGAAATTCACCAAATTCGGCCTGAACTTAGAGGAGAGTCCCCGCTCGAAGGCGTGGAAGTCGGCAGAATCGCCGGGTCAAATCCGACTGAGCTACCCGGCCCCGAAGCCTCAATGTCGGTAAGAGCTGTCAGGTTCACTCCCATCCCCGTTTGGACCACTTCCCGACTCGGGAAATTCACCAAATTCGGCCTGAACTTAGACAACAGTCCCCCCTCGAAGCCGTGGCAGTCGCTAGAACCGCCGGATCAAATCCGGTTGAGCTACCCGGCTTGGAAGCCCCAAAGTCGGTATGAGCTGTCAGGTTCACTCCCATCCCCGTTTGGACCACTTCCCGACTTAGGAAAATCACCAAATTCGGCCTGAACTCAGAGGGCAGGCCCCCCTCGAAGGCCAGGCATTCGGCAGAACCGCCGGGTCAAATCCGACTGTGCTACCCGGCCCCAAAGCCTCAAAGTTGGTATGAGCAGTTAGGTTCACTCCCATCCCCGTTTGGACCACTTCCCGACTTAGGAAATTCACCAAATTCGGCCTGAACTTAGAGGAGAGTCCCCGCTCGAAGGCGTGGAAGTCGGCAGAATCGCCGGGTCAAATCCGACTGTGCTACCCGGCCCCGAAGCCTCAATGTCGGTAAGAGCTGTCAGGTTCACTCCCATCCCCGTTTGGACCACTTCCCGACTCGGGAAATTCACCAAATTCGGCCTGAACTTAGACAACAGTCCCCCCTCGAAGCCGTGGCAGTCGCTAGAACCGCCGGATCAAATCCGGTTGAGCTACCCGGCTTGGAAGCCCCAAAGTCGGTATGAGCTGTCAGGTTCACTCCCATCCCCGTTTGGACCACTTCCCGACTTAGGAAAATCACCAAATTCGGCCTGAACTCAGAGGGCAGGCCCCCCTCGAAGGCCAGGCATTCGGCAGAACCCCCGGGTCAAATACGACTGTGCTACCCGGCCCCGAAGCCTCAAAGTCGGTATGAGCAGTTAGGTTCACTCCCAACCCCGTTTGGATCACGTCCCGACTTAGGAAATTCACCAAATTCGGCCTGAACTTAGACAACAGTCCCCCCTCGAAGGCGTGACAGTCGGCGGAACCGCCGGATCAAATCCGGCTGAGCTACCCGGCTTGGAAGCCCCAAAGTCGGTATGAGCTGTCAGGTTCACTCCCATCCCCGTTTGGACCACTTTCCGACTTAGGAAATTCACCAAATTCGGCCTGAACTCAGAGGGCAGGCCCCCCTCGAAGGCCAGGCATTCGGCAGAACCGCCGGGTCAAATCCGACTGTGCTACCCGGCCCCAAAGCCTCAAAGTTGGTATGAGCAGTTAGGTTCACTCCCAAACCCGTTGGGACCACTTCCCGACTTAGGAAATTCACCAAATTCGGCCTGAACTTAGACAACAGTCCCCCCTCGAAGGCGTGACAGTCGGTAGAACCGCCGGGTCAAATCCGGCTGAGCTACCCGATTTGGAAGCCTTCAACACAAAACCCATCCGGCAATGCCACTCAAAAAGGGCCCAAATTCAGAAACACCCCCTTCAATAGGTACCACTTCCTCGGAGACACTACCGGGACACGCTCCCCTC
>NW_026867472.1:15000-20000 GCF_020745735.1 Hemiscyllium ocellatum | reverse complement strand
TAGACTTCCGCGAACTCTCTGGCTTGCACTGAGACCCGAGGTCGATGTGCTCAGCACCACGGGGCCCCTTTCGCCTGCAGGTCCCGAGCCGCCAACATGTTCTTAGTATCGTGTTCCCCAAACCTGGGTGACGGGCACCACAGGGCGACAGAGCCATCGCACTTGCCGGGTGGCAGAGGAAGGACCGGACTATGTACAATAGCGGCCAACGACTCCCAGAGCCGGTAGTGCGGGGTGCGAGGTCTGCTCTCAGCGGAACAGGGTTTTGGGAATGCTCAGGCAAGGGCCAGCCTGCACCCTTCCTGGCAGCTCCCACGGGAACCAGGCTACTTGCAATCCTTTCCCCCCAATAGCAAGTGCCTTTTGGAGGGACGGCCGGAGTCAACGTGGGGTTTGCCCGCCCTCCAAAGTGTCAAGAGACCGCCGCACAGGCCTCTGACTGATTCTTAGAACAGGCAGCAAGAGTTGGTAAGTCTGTCGAAAATTTGACAAAGTGTCAAAAATTAGACTTCCGAGAGCTCTTGGGCTTGCACACAGGCCTGTCATTCAAGTGCTCTGCCGCGGAACCGTTTTTCGGATGCCTTTCAAAGTGGTCCCGCGCCGCCATTTTGTTCTAAAAATCGTGTTCCCAGAAATCTCCGGGTACCCCGCCAACCTCACTGTGTCACAATGTCAAGTGGCACTGAATGGGTCTGAATTTCAAATTCGACTGCTTCGCTCTGGAACTCGAACCCGGCAAAACCGTTTGGATTTTTCCCGGTCCAGACTTCCGCGGCAGACAAAGTTAAAGTTTTCGGGCTGCAGACTCAAAACGACATCTGGCCAACCGCCGGGCTCAATTCGCCCAGTTCCTCCGGCACTTCGGAACTCATGTTCGGCATGAGTTTTTGAATCTTTCCCGATGCTTCGGCATTTTCCTCCGCTGACACTTAGAATATTTTTCACACTTGGCCGAAAATTTTCTAAGTTTTTCTGGTTACTGATTTCTTCTTTTCGGGCATTTTTCTAAGTTTTCTTGGTTACTCATTTCTCATTTTCAAACATTTTTCTAAGTTTTTCTGGTTACTGATTTCTTCTTTTTGGGCATTTTTCTAAGTTTTCTTGGTTACTCATTTCTCATTTTCAAACATTTTTCTAAGTTTTCTTGGTTACTCATTTCTCATTTTCAAACATTTTTCTAAGTTTTTCTGGTTACTGATTTCTTCTTTTTGGGCATTTTTCTAAGTTTTCTTGGTTACTCATTTCTCATTTTCAAACATTTTTCTAAGTTTTTCTGGTTACTCATTTCTCATTTTCAAACATTTTTCTAAGTTTTTCTGGTTACTGATTTCTTCTTTTCGGGCATTTTTCTAAGTTTTCTTGGTTACTCATTTCTCATTTTCAAACATTTTTCTAAGTTTTTTCTGGTTACTGATTTCTTCTTTTTGGGCATTTTTCTAAGTTTCTTGGTTACTCATTTCTCATTTTCAAACATTTTTCTAAGTTTTCTTGGTTACTCATTTCTCATTTTCAAAACATTTTTCTAAGTTTTTCTGGTTACTGATTTCTTCTTTTTGGGCATTTTTCTAAGTTTTCTTGGTTACTCATTTCTCATTTTCAAACATTTTTCTAAGTTTTTCTGGTTACTCATTTCTCATTTTCAAACATTTTTCTAAGTTTTTCTGGTTACTGATTTCTTCTTTTTGGGCATTTTTCTAAGTTTTCTTGGTTACTCATTTCTCATTTTCAAACATTTTTCTAAGTTTTTCTGGTTACTCATTTCTCATTTTCAAACATTTTTCTAAGTTTTTCTGGTTACTCATTTCTGCTTTTCCAACGTTTTACTAAGTTTTGCTGGTTACTGAGTTCACACTTTTAAACATTTTCGGGCATTTTTCTACGTTTTTCATGTTACTCATTTAGCACTTTCAGGCACTTTCCTATGCTTTCCTGCTTACTGATTTCACACTTTTAAGCATCTTCGGGCATGTTCCCTAAGTTTTGCAGTTCATTCGTTTGGGACAGTCAGGCAACTTTCCTAAGCTTTCCTGGTAACCGAATTCACATTGTTGAGAACTTTGGAACCCTTCCCTAAGCTGTGCTGGTTACTCACTTTACCTCTTCAGACACTTGCCCCCGTTGTGACAGAGACCACTTCCCGACTCGGGAAATGCACCAAATTCGGCCTGAACTCAGAGGGCAGTCCCCCCTCGAAGGCGTGGAAGTCGGCAGAATCGCCGGGTCAAATCCGGCTGAGCTACCCGGCTTGGAAGCCTCAAAGTCGGTATGAGCTGTCAGGTTCACTCCCATCCCCGTTTGGACCACTTCCCGACTCGGGAAATTCACCAAATTCGGCCTGAACTCAGAGGACAGTCCCCCCTCGAAGGCGTGACAGTCGGCAGAACCGCCGGATCAAATCCGGCTGAGCTACCCGGCCCCGAAGCCTCAAAGTCGGTAAGAGCTGTCAGGTTCACTCCCATCCCCGTTTGGACCACTTCCCGACTCGGGAAATTCACCAAATTCGGCCTGAACTTATACAACAGTCCCCCCTCGAAGGCGTGACAGTCGGCAGAACCGCCGGATCAAATCCGGTTGAGCTACCCGGCTTGGAAGCCCCAAAGTCGGTAAGAGCTGTCAGGTTCACTCCCATCCCCGTTTGGACCACTTCCCGACTCGGAAATTCACCAAATTCGGCCTGAACTTATACAACAGTCCCCCCTCGAAGGCGTGACAGTCGCTAGAACCGCCGGATCAAATCCGGTTGAGCTACCCGGCTTGGAAGCCCCAAAGTCGGTAAGAGCTGTCAGGTTCACTCCCATCCCCGTTTGGACCACTTCCCGACTTAGGAAATTCACCAAATTCGGCCTGAACTTAGAGGAGAGTCCCCGCTCGAAGGCGTGTAAGTCGGCAGAATCGCCGGGTCAAATCCGACTGAGCTACCCGGCCCCGAAGCCTCAATGTCGGTAAGAGCTGTCAGGTTCACTCCCATCCCCGTTTGGACCACTTCCCGACTCGGGAAATTCACCAAATTCGGCCTGAACTAAGACAACAGTCCCCCCTCGAAGCCGTGGCAGTCGCTAGAACCGCCGGATCAAATCCGGTTGAGCTACCGGCTTGGAAGCCCCAAAGTCGGTATGAGCTGTCAGGTTCACTCCCATCCCCGTTTGGACCACTTCCCGACTTAGGAAAATCACCAAATTCGGCCTGAACTCAGAGGGCAGGCCCCCCTCGAAGGCCAGGCATTCGGCAGAACCGCCGGGTCAAATCCGACTGTGCTACCCGGCCCCAAAGCCTCAAAGTTGGTATGAGCAGTTAGGTTCACTCCCATCCCCGTTTGGACCACTTCCCGACTTAGGAAATTCACCAAATTCGGCCTGAACTTAGAGGAGAGTCCCCGCTCGAAGGCGTGGAAGTCGGCAGAATCGCCGGGTCAAATCCGACTGAGCTACCCGGCCCCGAAGCCTCAATGTCGGTAAGAGCTGTCAGGTTCACTCCCATCCCCGTTTGGACCACTTCCCGACTCGGGAAATTCACCAAATTCGGCCTGAACTTAGACAACAGTCCCCCCTCGAAGCCGTGGCAGTCGCTAGAACCGCCGGATCAAATCCGTTGAGCTACCCGGCTTGGAAGCCCCAAAGTCGGTATGAGCTGTCAGGTTCACTCCCATCCCCGTTTGGACCACTTCCCGACTTAGGAAAATCACCAAATTCGGCCTGAACTCAGAGGGCAGGCCCCCCTCGAAGGCCAGGCATTCGGCAGAACCCCCGGGACAAATACGACTGTGCTACCCGGCCCCGAAGCCTCAAAGTCGGTATGAGCAGTTAGGTTCACTCCCAACCCCGTTTGGATCACGTCCCGACTTAGGAAATTCACCAAATTCGGCCTGAACTTAGACAACAGTCCCCCCTCGAAGGCGTGACAGTCGGCGGAACCGCCGGATCAAATCCGGCTGAGCTACCCGGCTTGGAAGCCCCAAAGTCGGTATGAGCTGTCAGGTTCACTCCCATCCCCGTTTGGACCACTTTCCGACATAGGAAATTCACCAAATTCGGCCTGAACTCAGAGGGCAGGCCCCCCTCGAAGGCCAGGCATTCGGCAGAACCGCCGGGTCAAATCCGACTGTGCTACCCGGCCCCAAAGCCTCAAAGTTGGTATGAGCAGTTAGGTTCACTCCCAAACCCGTTGGGACCACTTCCCGACTTAGGAAATTCACCAAATTCGGCCTGAACTTAGACAACAGTCCCCCCTCGAAGGCGTGACAGTCGGTAGAACCGCCGGGTCAAATCCGGCTGAGCTACCCGATTTGGAAGCCTTCAACACAAAACCCATCCGGCAATGCCACTCAAAAAGGGCCCAAATTCAGAAACACCCCCTTCAATAGGTACCACTTCCTCGGAGACACTACCGGGACACGCTCCCCTCGGCGAAAATTAAGCCCCCACCACTAACTGAAGCCAACCGCAGCCCCAACTTCAACGGAGAAATCAGTAACCAATTCAAAAATGCACTTGGTTACTGATTTGTACTGCTTCAAAAATATTCTAAGTGTCGCTGGTTACTGATTTGTACTGCTCCAAAAATATTCTAAGTGTCGCTGGTTACTGATTTGTAATGCTCCAAAAATATTCTAAGTGTCAGTGGTTACTGATTTGTACTGCTTCAAAAATATTCTAAGTGTCAGTGGTTACTGATTTGTACTGCTTCAAAAATATTCTAAGTGTCAGTGGTTACTGATTTGTACTGCTTCAAAAATATTCTAAGTGTCGCTGGTTACTGATTTGTACTGCTTCAAAAATATTCTAAGTGTCAGTGGTTACTGATTTGTACTGCTTCAAAAATATTCTAAGTGTCGCTGGTTACTGATTTGTACTGCTTCAAAAATATTCTAAGTGTCGCTGGTTACTGATTTGTACTGCTTCAAAAATATTCTAAGTGTCAGTGGTTACTGATTTGTACTGCTTCAAAAATATTCTAAGTGTCGCTGGTTACTGATTTGTACTGCTCCAAAAATATTCTAAGTG
>NW_026867472.1:0-2500 GCF_020745735.1 Hemiscyllium ocellatum | reverse complement strand
CGGACGGAAAGAGTCGGGCAAGCCTGTCAAAGCTTTGAGCGAATGTCAAAAGCTTTAGACTTCCGCGAACTCTCCGGCTTGCACTGAGACGCGAGGTCGATGTGCTAAGCACCACGGGGGCCCCTTTCGCCTGCAGGTCCCGAGCCGCCAACATGTTCTTAGTATCGTGTTCTCCAATCCTGGGTGACGGTCACCGCAGGGAGGCAGAGCCATCGCACTTGCCGGGTGGCAGAGGAAGGCCCGGACTATGTACAATAGCGGCCAACGACTCCCAGAGCCGGTTGTGCGGCGTCTGCTCTCAGCCTAAGAGGCTTCTGGGAGTGCTCAGGCAAGGGTCAGCCTGCACCCTTGCTGGCAGCACCCAGGGGAACCAGGACGCTTGCATCTCTCTCGCCTTCATTTTCGACACAAGCGCCTGAGGAGGGACGCCACCCCTCCCCTATGCGTCAAGAGACCTCCCCACCGGCCTCTGACTGATTCTTAGAACGGACGGAAAGAGTCGGGCAAGCCTGTCAAAGCTTTGAGCGAATGTCAAAAGCTTTAGACTTCCGCGAACTCTCCGGCTTGCACTGAGACGCGAGGTCGATGTGCTAAGCACCACGGGGCCCCTTTCGCCTGCAGGTCCCGAGCCGCCAACATGTTCTTAGTATCGTGTTCTCCAAACCTGGGTGACGGGCACCGCAGGGAGGCAGAGCCCATCGCACTTGCCGGGTGGCAGAGGAAGGACCGGACTATGTACAATAGCGGCCAACGACTCCCAAGCCGGTAGTGCGGCGTCTGCTCTCAGCCTAAGAGGCTTCTGGGAGTGCTCAGGCAAGGGTCAGCCTGCACCCTTGCTGGCAGCACCCAGGGAAACCAGGACGCTTGCATCTCTCGCCATCATTTTCGACACAAACGCCTGATGAGGGAAGCCAACCCTCCGTGTGTCAAGAGACCGTCCCCGCCCCGGCCTCCGACTGATTCTTAGAACGGACGGAAAGCGTCAGGCAAGCCTGTTAAGACTTCCGCGAACTCTCCGGCTTGCACTGAGACGCGAGGTCGATGTGCTCAGCACCACGGGGCCCCTTTCGCCTGCAGGTCCCGTGCCGCCAACATGTTCTAAGTATCGTGTTCTCCAAACCTGGGTGACGGGCACCGCAGTGAGGCAGAGCCATCGCACTTGCCGGGTGGCAGAGAAGGACCGGACTATGTACAATAGCGGCCAACGACTTCCAGAGCCGGTAGTGCGGCGCCTGCTCTCAGCCTAAGAGGCTTTTTGGGAGTGCTCAGGCAAGGGTCAGCCTGCACCCTTGCTGGCAGCACCCAGGGGACCAGGACGCTTGCATCTCTCGCCTTCATTTTCGACACAAACGCCTGAGGAGGGAAGCCAACCCTCCGTGTGTCAAGAGACCGGCCCCGCCCCGGCCTCCGACTGATTCTTAGAACGGACGGAAAGAGTCAGGCAAGCCTGTTAAGACTTCCGTGAACTCTCCGGCTTGCACTGAGACGCGAGTCGATGTGCTCAGCACCACGGGGCCCCCTTCGCCTGCAGGTCCCGAGCCGCCAACATGTTCTAAGTATCGTGTCCCCCAAACCTGGGTGACGAGCACCGCAGGAGGCAGAGCCATCGCACTTGCCGGTGGCAGAGGAAGGACCGGACTATGTACTATAGCGGCCAACGACTCCCAGAGCCGGTAGTGCGGCGCCTGCTCTCAGCTTAAGAGGCTTTTGGGAGTGCTCAGGCAAGGGTCAGCCTGCACCCTTGCTGGCAGCACCCAGGGGAACCAGGACGCTTGCATCTCCGCCTTCATTTTCGACACAAACACCTGAGGAGGGAAGCCAACCCTCCGTGTTTCAAGAGACCGTCCCCGCCCGGCCTCCGACTGATTCTTAGAACGGACGGAAGAGTCAGGCAAGCCTGTCAAAGATTTGAGCAGATGTCAAAATCTTTAAAGACTTCCGCGAACTCTCCGGCTTGCACTGAGACCCGAGGTCGATGTGCTCAGCACCACGGGGCCCCTTTCGCCTGCATGTCCCGAGCCGCCAACATGTTCTAAGTATCGTGTTCCCCAAACCTGGGTGACGAGCACCGCAGGGCGGCAGAGCCATCGCACTTGCCGGTTGGCAGAGGAAGGACCGGACTATGTACAATAGCGGCCAACCACTCCCAGAGCCTGTAGTGCGGCGTGCGAGGTCTGCTCTCAGCGGAAGAGGGTTTTGGGAATGCTCAGGCAAGGGCCAGCCTGCACCCTTCCTGGCCGCCCCCACGGGAACCAGGCTACTTGCAATCCTTTCCCAATAGCAAGTGCCTTTTGGAGGGACGGCCGGAGTCAACGTGGGGTTTGCCCGCCCTCCAAAGTGTCAAGAGACCGCCGCACAGGCCCTGACTGATTCTTAGAACAGGCAGCAAGAGTTGGGTAAGTCTGTCGAAAATTTGACAAAGTGTCAAAAATTATACTTCCGAGAGCTCTTGGGCATGCACACAGGCCAGTCATTCAAGTGCTCTGCCCGCGGAAAAACC